>NW_020956362.1:8366-17785 GCF_003031625.1 Empidonax traillii | reverse complement strand
TGGGATGGACCTGTGCTGAGAAGTGTGTCTCCTTTGGTTTCTCCAGTTGAGGCTTTTTGGAGCTGAGTCTGTGTGCACACTCACTCATGGGAGCAAAGACACAGACTTGGGCATGAGAGGAAGATATGAGTAGGAGGGAGACAGTTTGAAGACATGAGACTTTGGGCATAAAGTCGTTCCCTGCAAAGCGTTTTCAAGTTGTGTCAGTCAGGGCCAGTTCATCCTTTTCGTGAATGTAAAAGGAAGAACGTAAGGGGGGCTGTTGAAAGCTGGGCCAAGCAGAAACACGACTGGGAAAAATTAAGGTTTTCAAATGCTCACTTCCTGAAGTTTAAACCTGTGCCCTGAGTTGGAGTTGCTTATCTCTGCATTTGCAGGACCCTACTTTTATCAGTCCAGGATAGGATTTGCATGTGTGCGTGTGTGTGTTTGTGGACATTCTTTCATCTTCTTTGCACGGGGAACCTGTCTGACTATAGATAATTAAAGATTCCTGCTGCAGCGTTTGATGGCATTCACAGAAAAAGTTTGATGACTCCTTGAGGCTCTTTCTCAGTACTAACTTTCAACACCAAAGCAGAGCAAATTGCTACATGATTTTAAACACTTTAATAAAAAGACAGAATGTTAAGACATGACAATAATTATCTACAATTAGAGTCCTTTTCTCTCTTACTAGTGTGCTCTAGCTTTCACTGGTGGAATGGTTTTAAAGACGGAGATTTAGAGGTTCCTGGAAAGCCCTGAAAATTCTATACTTGAATATATTCGCTCTCTGGAAGCACTTAGCCCTGTCTATGAAAGCAGCAGAAAAAGCCAGAGGCTGAATCCACAGACTGTAAATTATGAAAGTCCGTCTCCAACCAACATTGCAAAGCATCACATTTTGAAACATGGCCAAAATGATAATGATAAAACAAAACACCAACAAAGAGAGTCTGAGCTTTTCTTGTTGAATCCAAGTGAAAAGGAATTTGGTTCATGTTTAGACTGCCTAAGGCACAGTGTGGGGAGCTGAAAATTGCCCTTTGTATCAGAAAGCTGTAGGGTATTTCCAGCATTTCTACTTTAACTTGCTTACAAGTGATGGTAGCTAATTGATATCCTGCATTATACCTTTACTGTGACAAAGGATGTTTAGAATTATACGGGAAAATGCTGTTTGCTTGCAGGTGACCACTTTATGCATGTGACTCGCTGGCTGGACAGCCCTGGGGGGAGCAAAGGGAGGGGAAGTGCAGGCTTCAGCTCCAATTTTTTTTTGTTCATTAAAACAACAGCATTGATTTTCTCAGGTCAAAGCCAGGCCATTTCATGCAGCAAATCTGTGTTGAAAGGGATCAGAGTAATCATTTTTTACACGCTTGACTACTGCATGCCAGCACTGAGCTTTCAGCCACATGAACATAGGAATGATTTAATAGAGGAAGTGGCAGCAGGCTATTGTGCACGGTGAAGGCTCCATGTAACATGCATGACTGAGTCGCACACCATTAGGCTGGGTGTAAATAAAACCTGCTCCTGACACTGCCACAGAATTAGCTCACTGGAATGCCTCCGCCACTGTCCTGTTGGGAGCTAATGCTCTGGCATTAGAGCCCCTTCCCCCTCCAGCCTCTGCTGCCCAAGCGACTGGTGCAGCTATTAAGTGCAGTACTGTAGTAACAATAAGCAGCTTCTTAAATAATGCCACAACGCTGAAAAATACCTGCTAAACCAAAATCCAGTCTGAAGTGAGATAAATGTTTAGAGGAGACTCTGGTTGTTTTTTGCTAGGAATTGTGGGTGATGTGCATCTTCCGTGGAGCATCTCCCAGGTTACTTGTCAACCTGCTGCTCTGCAGGCAGACTGCTTCCTGATCTAGTTTCAGCAGTGCTCTTCACCAGCTCTAAATTGCCCTGAAAAGCTCCTTTTAAAAAAACCCAGTAATTCAGAAAGCAAGGTTAAGAAATTAACTGGGTAGATAGAAAAAAATTAGGAGTTGACTGTACATCAGCATGTTCCTATACCAGTACAGAAACAGTGTATCTAGTATAGGTATGGATGGGATACTACAAACAAGGGTTGCTTTATTTCTGCGTACAGGCAGCAGTGATTTCTTGCCTCAGATGTCCTTGTACTTCTTATCAATTCACAACAGTGGGATTGCGTAAAAGTCAACACAGAATATGGTCTGAATTATTTTACAGTGAGGTGGGCATAGAAAATTTTCTTCTGAACAATGGATCTTGTCAGTATTTCCTATTCCACGTGTTTGGGTGCAATGTGGCTCTTCCTATGAAATCTGTGTAATCTGAGTTGTCAGGATGAGTGAATGTTATTTAGATTTTCTGGAAATACATGCCTGGATTCTTTGATCTTTGGAGTATTAACCTCAAGATAGGCACTCCAAATACTTCTGGTGAAGTATTTAGTACACCCTTCAGAGGGGCCTTCCACTTGAAAACATTGGCAATGTCTTCAGTAATCAGGAGGGGACCTGTGCAAGCTGTGTGAAAATCTGAGGAGTGAATGTGCTAGCTATGTGCTCTGCATTGGGCAAAGTGCACTATAAAATAAACTAAGAGAATGGAGGTCAAAGGATGGTGAAGGAGTTGGTTCAGTCATGGACAATTGCCCATAAGGGTAGATCCCATTAGGAAATGAGAATGAGAGGCAAAGTCAGCATCATGTTTTCAACTCAAACAAAACAGGAGTCCCACTGTCAGACAGTGAGGAGCAGCAGCAGGAACAGGATAGATAATCTTTGCTAATAAACAGTTTGATGCTACAATTGACATTGATGCTATTGCTATTGGAGGCACAATTTTTCTTGGAAATTAAGCTACTGAAGGAACGGTGGGAGCTTAGGGGTACTGCTGTAGTTAGCCAGGACTGGTTTTTGTAATTGTCTTGGACTGTCTGGTGAGAAAAAACACAAAATGCTGAAGAGCAAATTCTGTACAGAAAGGCAATTTTACATCCCATAACATTAAGTGCTGCAGGGAATAACTTTGGCTGCACATCCTGCCTTTGAGCACACACTATAAACTTCTGAAATGATGTTATATCAAGTTACAGTTTCATTTTCTCTTTGAAACACCTTGGAATTTCTAGGACAGAAGTTGTTTTGAATCCCATTCAGATGTATACTGCTTTGAAGAGATATGCATCACACTGCTTTTCATTAAAATTTTGCATTTGCAGTTTTTGCCTTTACCTTTTTCACAGGGAAGATGCTCAGTCTGGAGTGTGTGCTTGGAAAGCAATCTAAGGGGAACACTTCAAAACATACAGTACTTAAGCAAAACCAGGCTTTTTAGAGCCTCTGCCCTGGTCAACACCTTCTTTTTTGAGCACACATCCTTATGCATGCTGGCAATTTCGCTGAGGTCAGCGTGTCTTCTTATCCTTATAGCTACCCTTGGTCTGTATTTCTCATACCTTAAGTCTTCTCAGGACTTGTCTTTTCTGAAGCATGTTCCTTAAATGCTTCAGTCATATCTGCTTTCACACCGCACACCTTCACTGCTCTGCTAATCTCTGTATCTTAAATTTAACCTGGCTGAACCTTAACCTACAGCTCAAGGCAGAGCAACAGATCCGTTGCAAAAGCAAATCTTGTATCCTGCGCATTTTGAGGGCTATTTCATAGCTTGGTTATTCATACTCCAGCTAGGCTCATCAGTGTGGATAAATTCAAACTAAGTGAAAAACATATCCTTCAAGGCATTTAGCAAATTACATGTTGCTTTGCATGCTGCATGGTCATAAAAGAACATGTGGTTCTTCTGCCCTGGGTTCATCTTATTGGATTTCTTTCAGATTGATTTTTGGTATAAATTTCTTTTTTTGAATGGAGAAATTAATCCCATTTACATGGCAGAAGAGTCAGCCAGTTTGACGAGGGGCAGAGGTGGGGCAGAGGTGGGAGGGACATGCTGAGAGCTGCTCCTGTTGAGCTCCCTGGCTGTCCACTTTCTCCCTAAGTCATGCATGAGGAAGCAGAGGAGCAGCGCGCTATAATTCCTACAAAGAATTTTATTTATTATACAGTCAAAATTAATGAGATCCTAACTCCATCAAGTGCTCCCAATAAATTTGAGACTTCAAAGGGGTATTTTCTATATAAAGGGAAAACTGTATTAACAATTTAATTGTTGTGTCTGTGTGTTGTTACGGATGAGCAAGTTGTCAGCTGCTTTGTGACACTCACCCTGAAGCTCCGCTTTGGCTGTATCTCCTTACTGATCCCAATTAAGGTAACATCAGAAAAAAAAACAGAGGCTAAATGGAGAGGTCAGTGGTAGGAGTCTCTTGTCAAAAGACATTGTTATTTTCTGTACCTGGGCTAATAAACAGCCTATTAATTAGTGAGTGTTTAGAATGAAGTAGATCTGGTTTTGCCTTACTGGAAAGATGAAGAAGATCTTTCATTTAATTTCCCCTCAAAGCACTATAAACCTCAGATAAATCATCCTCAGTCAGCATTCAAGGCTCAGATAAAAAGCCATCTCTCTCTGTTTCCTCTCTGCATGTCACACAGTTGTAGCCACATGGAGACCTGGGTCCCAAAGGAGTCCCTGGGCAGACAGTGGTGAGTCGGGTAGCCTGTGGTGGCTCTGCCCTGTTGCATTGCCCCAGTATACAAAGAGCCAGCAGCTCTTTCGTTGTAATAAACCATAGGCAATCCAGGCATGAGCTCTGGCCAGAAAAATGTAATGAGTTAATGTCTGCTGCCATACTGTAGTCCCTTGCTGCCTCTCCACCAAGGGGTAAGCAAGTGCTGTTAAATGAAGCCTCAGGCTGGAGACCTCTTTCTAGACCCCAGGCTTCTGTTTCTCACTGAGCCAAATGTGTATGGATGGGAATTAAATGCAAAAATATTCACCACCATCCCTATTTACTTCATACCCCGCTTCCATCTGTTTTGCTTTGCTCCAAGTAAGAGCATGATGCTGTTCTCATGGCAAGGTGCATTGCAGCCATCCACCTGCAGTCCCAGGGAGTCTCAGATCTGGGCTTAGTCTCTCGGCAGAGATTCCAGTGGGGTGGTTTAAAAGTGCCTCATTGCACAAGAAGGTGACATTAACAGCCGCATTGAGGAGAAGGGGAAGAAAATCAAACATCACTGAAAAAAACACTACTTTAGTCATAATTCAACCATGCATGGAGAGCTGGGCAGAAGGAATTTCCAGTCTGCTCAGCTGCTTCCTGGAAATGCTAGAGCTAGTCTGTAGGCATGTCAAGAGAGGAGATGTGACCACCAATGTGGGACAGAAAGTAAAAAGAATTAACAGCATTCTGTGCATTAAACAGGAGGTCAGATCTGATGCTTGTAGATATTGCCAGGTCTAAAAGTTGACAAACAACAAAGAAATTACTTTTACACACAGACAAAATTTGAAAGACTGCTCCTGTGGGACACCAAAAACCTAAAAAGTATTTTAAAACATATTTAATGCCTGAATCCTTTTGATCTTTAGTGACACTAGGACTATACTCAGTGCCCTTCCCATCTAAGCAAGTGGAGGGTTTGTTTCCCAGGAGGGCCTGAGCCTGTTGCAGGATCTATTCCTGCACGTAATGAAATTTAATAGTCTCACTTCCCTTCAAGTATGCAGCTGCTCCCACCATTTGGTTACCTTTCTCTAGCATTGCTGACAAGAGTCACCCTTAGCATTACAGTTTGTTGAGGTCTTCCCAAACTGTACCTCTCTCATTTTGTCAGTTTTTATCTATAGTAATGGGTCAGGTCTTCTTTCCTTTTATCAAGATTTGACTCTTCTCTTGATCAGGCAGTTTAATCTAGAGATTAACTGAAATGCATTCAAGGTAAGTGAATACTGACATTGTCTTCCAGTGACTGGTATTACAGATCTAAAATAACTCCTACTTGCTGGTATTTGTAAGGCTTAATTTGTTCTGGCATGAACTTTTTTGCTGGGTTGCAGTTTGAGTAGTAAATACAACTATTATAGGTGTCACAGCATAGGCAGTCCAAGATCTCAGGCTGTTTGGAATAAAACAGCCTTGCAGAGCTCCCTGACTACCCAGAGCTCTACAAGCTCTCTGTCCATCTGAGCCACTTGGGCTGTGCTCTCCCTTTCTTGCATCAGATTATCTCAGATGAATTCAACTAAAAGCTCTGTAGACTACGCTATACAGATAGACAGAAAGATAGACCATTCTTATCTATTTTAGAACTAACATTTACTGGTTAATTACTAGTTCTTTAACTTCTGGTTTCTAGCACAGACTGCTGCACTCAGAAATCATAGGATAAGATGTAATAGTTCGCAAAGTCAGCAGAGAAACAGACTACCATGAATAAAGCTAAGCAATGCTTTGTTACTGGCAAATTCAAAAATGAGGCAATCAATAGATATTGTGGGGTTTTTGTTTGTTTTTTTTTTTTTTTGTTTTTTTTTTTTGAGTGGGTTTTGTTTGGGGTTTTTCTTGGCTTTCATTGAAGCACCAAGCTGACAGACATGTTGGAACTATTTACATTCAAGTCGCAATAAATGCAATGTGGGATATTCCTATAAATGATTTTGTATTGTTTTTAAAATAAAATCTGCATGATCATTCTGCATCTCTTCCTGCTGGCATCACTTTCATTCTTGCAGCCAAGAGAGTCAGTTAATAATTTCATTCAAACTTGCTGGCTCTGACTTTTGTTTTTGGCTTCTCCCATCCCTTCCATTCCTGCTGTCTCCTAGGGGAGACCTTGCAGGAATATTGCAGGAATTGTCAGCTACAATTTTTTATTTTTTGTAAACCTGGCCATTGCTCTGACTGTGCTAAATCAAGCAAGGAAATGCAAGCAGTTTTTCTTTTTTGTGTGTGTGTTTGTTCTTTCTCCCCAAAAACCGCATGCTCAGCTTCCTTACCCCTGCCATTAGGCCAGTGATGTACATTTTCTTCCTTGCTTTACCGTAGGCCCTGACTTGGCAACTCACATGGCAGATGCCTTTTTCAGTGTCCCTGTCCTCTGCACTGCTATTACAAAGCAGGATGATTGTGCATGAGCACAAGTATTGAAGCAGGCACAGTGACTAACCTGCCTGCCAGCCTGTTCTTGCTTCTGTCTGGCCCATCATCAGTGCTGCAGAAAGGGCGTAAATGAGAAATGTTATAGAGGAACATTCTACCGAATGGGGACAAGGCTAATGCAAGTCTGGTGGCAACCACCAAGCTTGGCTGTACTTACTGCAGGAATTTTGTCCTCTCTGCTGGCTTTGTTGCTTTAGTCAGCCTACAGTGTTATTATGCAAAGAACTAGATGGTGGCATACTGGCACTCATCTCCAAGATAGTAAAAGAATGTGGATATCACAGTGGTTTTTGTACAGTGATGAATAAAAAAACTAAACCCACACCTCTCCTGGAGATGGTCTTTGCAGAGGCTTGTCCTTCAGCTGTAAGAGCCAGTACCAGTAAAGAGATAGGAAAACAAAGCTGTTCCAGGCCTGCTACTTTGATCCTTTGTTGGCACATCTGTACACACCAAGACCTAAGCAAAAGGGAGCAGACACAGGCTCCGTAAACTTTAGGGTACTTATGCCCTCTGAGTATCAAATCCTGGAGTCAGATACCAAAGAATACATGAGGATCTGACCCGTTGGGAGTTGGTAAAACATATGGCATCTACAGCTCCCATGAGTGTCCCTGGTGGTGCAGTGGCTAAACCACAGCGTTGTCAACGCTGAGATCTGGGTTCGATTCCCGGTTAGGACACTCCCCGGGCAGATGGAGCTCGCTAGCCCTGTAAGAAAATCCATCTACGTCCTGAGGACCTCGCTGCCACCGTCCAAGCGTGCTTGGCCCTGGCAGATGAACCTCAGGATTAAAGGGTGGGCTCAGTTCCGCGCACACTGTGTCTCACCTAAAAAATCCAATGTGCAGGCTGGAAGGTGTAAAGACCTTCCCCGGTTCTTCGTTCGCGAAGAGACTGGCCATTAATTAATTCATTACAGCTCCCATGGTTCCCCTGGGTTTTCCCTCCATTTTCTTCTGTGCGCAGAAAGGCCAAATATATATAATTTGTAGATTTCTCTGCAGATGGGGCAGGAAGGAGAGGCAGTAACTCTGCTAATGTGCAGTGACACTTTCTGCATTCGCAGGTTCACAGAGACGGAGGCTTATTCCAGCTTTGTCACTGGATACCTCTTCCCCAGCAAGGAAGCCTGCCAACAGCCCTGGGGTCCGCTGGGTGGATGGGCCACTGCGAAGTGGGCAGAGGGGCCTGGGGGAACCCTTTGAGATCAAAGTCTATGAGATAGATGATGTGGAGAGGCTCCAACGACGGCGAGGTGGGGACAGCAAGGTGAGTGCAATCTGTGTAATCTCCTGGAGTGTGTAAATTGTAAAAGTCTGCTCTTGATATGGAAGACTAGGAGGAGTATCTGAAGTTGAGTATTTTAGAGTAACTTTGGATATAGGCTTTATTATTATTTTAAGGTATTTTTTCTTCCTACCTCTTATCACTTGTTTAGGCAGTTTGTGATGTTCTCTGATATTATTTTGTTTGGAGAAACCTTCTGCAGTGGGTTTTCCACTGCACTTCACCCACACAGCAGATTTGTTTATAGAGAAAAAAGTGGAATAATGTTGAGACCTTCACACAGGCTTGAAGGAGGATAGATCTATTACTGGAATTGCTTCCATGCTGGCGAGGGTGGCACAGCCCTCAGTGTGCAGTCACTTGCTGTGCGTCTTGATGGCTGGCACCTCTCAAAAGTCACACGAGGCCAGGCTTCTTGTCTGCAGACAGCACTGCACCCCATGCTGTCACTGTGTTCCATATCTTTACAGAAAATATATCATTTTTATTAAAGATTGTGGATCGCTAGAGCTTTTCTTAACACACTGCCTTTGTTTAAGGATATTTTAAATTTGATATTGCTACCAGTTTTCTATTTTAAAATATGACTACTGCATTTCTTATGTGCCAAGCACAGGGGTGTATTTAGGCTTTTAATACAGCAAGCAATGGATTTTTTTCTCCCAAGAGCATAGGTTTTCTTAGCCAAACTCGGGTGACAAAAAGCAGAAATATTTTACTGCAGTTAACCTAATTTCAGGATGCTGCCTATTATTAATTGTTATGGTTTATTATTAACTACAATTGCAAAGTCTCCAAAACTCACTGATGGAAAACATCAAAACAAAACAAAAGCAATAAAAATAAAAAAGATGATAGATTTCATGCACTGATTCATATGCTTCCAGAATAAATGGTTCATTGTCAGTATTATTGATTGGAAAATCATTTCACTGAATGGATCTGAGTATTTCTTCTCTTCTTCATCTATTCCTTCCCTGCTTCTTTTTCCTGGTTGGCAGGAGGTGATATGTTTCAATGCCAAGCTGAAAATCCTGGAGCATCGCCAGCAGAGAATCGCTGAGGTCAAGGCCAAGTACGAGTGGTTAATGAG
>NW_020956362.1:0-2154 GCF_003031625.1 Empidonax traillii | reverse complement strand
CGGAGAGGGTAATCAGGCATTGGAACGGCCTACCCAGAGAGGTGGTGGATTCACCATCCCTGGAGGTTTTTAAGCAGAGATTGGATGTGGCCCTTAGTGCCATGCTATAGTAATTGGAGTTGGATCAGGGGTTGGACTTGATGATCTTGGAGGTCTTTTCCAACCCAATCTATTCTATGATTCTATGATTCTCATCAATTCATTCAGATCTAAGCAATCTGAGGTACACTTTACAGAGAGACAAGGAAGCAAACCAATACTTGGGCTCTCCTTTCTTAGGTCTTTACTGGGCCTCTTCTCATCTCAGCTGCACTGGTAAAACTTAGGCACAACTGTGTTAAGAGTCAGGAGAGTCAGAGTAACCTTCCCAGCTGCAAGGAAAAGGAAAATTCATCCACTTGCCTTTTTTTTTGGTATCTCCTCATACTACATAAGAGTCACAGAGCTATTGCTGAACATCTGCTGACTTCAATCCAGTCTTGGAAGACCCACTGCTATAAAACCCAACTTACAGGTACTTAAAACAGTAACTGGTAACAAGCAATGGCATGATCCCCTGGCATGAAGAAAGCTAAGTGACAGCTGCAGATAACGTACAGAAAAGGATGAAAGATACTTGCTGGTATTTTTCTTTTTTATCTCTAAACATGGAAATTATAGAGGCTGAAAACTGGGAGTGATGCTCACCAAGTCCCGTGCTTGCTCACAGGATAGACTCTGTCCATCTTGAAGTGTGAGAGGTTTAAAATTCTTTTTTTTTTTATCTCGATAACATGGTATGTCTTAAAATGGGAGCTATTATCTGTGGCATGGAATCCAAATGTGATGACAGCTGAAGAACATAGACTCTTTTACAAACATCACCTTTTATAAATGTTTGTGATTTTGTTCCATCTTTTTTATGAACCAAAAATAATTGTAAAAACAAAGGGTATGTACATACAGAGAAATATATATGCAAACAGTCTGAGACAGTCCCCACACACATTATTATGGGGAGATGGCACAGCTGTTCACAAATGGCAACACCACTGCTTCTCCTTCCTCTTCCAAGGAGTGCCTACAAAATCTTTCTCCTTGCACTCACCAGGATGAAGGTGACTCATGCCATACTATAGGGAAAACTTATGCTTGAAACGCTTTTAAGGCCTGCTTTAAAAAGTCCTTTCTTCCCCACGTTCTTCAGCCTACAAAACCAAATTGCTGCAGCCTCCCATCTAGAGGCCTGTAAAAGTATTCCAAATGAGCCACTCTATATTTCAGGGTGTCATGAATTTAAGGCAAGATATTTTACAATCTCAGCTGTTAAATACAACAAATTCTGCGTACGCATGAGGAATACAGCATAGTGAGAACCCGGACTCCTGGTGGCCTATGAGATCAAGCTTTCTGTCTAGTCCTAGTAGCTTTAAAATTATAACTTGAAGCTTCTTCACTGCAGAAGGAAATTCCTTTCTCATAAAACAGAGGCTGAACGACCCTGTGATGCCAGTTCATGGGAGGGTCGGTTGCACAGCATCAGAGATGCACCAGCTCTCTGCAGAGATCAAAGCATTGCTATTGTTAAACACTGATAGGAGTGGATGATGACCGTACAGAGAGGCACTTTTTCTCAAATCAACGGATGGGTGGCACACCTTGCTTAATCCTGATGTCCTCATGGTCTTTGATTTGTTACTCCACAGGCTTTTGCATTGGCAGCACACAGCAGTTTTTTAAGACAAAAGGCTGGACATTGCTAGCTATCATGATTTGAAACAGGTTTCCAAATAACTATAGCAAACAAAACTGTGAATGATTTGTTAGTGCAAAGTTAATAATCTCTCTCTCTCTCTTGCATTTATTGTGTGCTCATCCCAGGGTTATCAGAGCTTCCATACCTGCTCTTGGAAATAATAAACCATTTTATAATTGTCTTTATCTTTTCTTCTTTCTCCTTCTCAAGCAACCTTTCAAAAAAAAAAAAAAAATCTCTTTTCCCTGAAAATGTAGCAGTCTTTTACTAAACCAGTTGAAGTCAGTATGGATTTTGCCACCAGCTTTATAAGCAGCAGTCTCATGCTTACTTATGCAACATATTGACGCTCACAAAGGGCATGATGATTCTGCAAAGAATGCAGGTGATGAAAGTGAAATAGTAGCATTCAGATATAA
>NW_020956361.1:260754-264729 GCF_003031625.1 Empidonax traillii | reverse complement strand
CTCCAGAAAACAACAGTGGGTTTTGAGGATGGAGTAGAGGAAGAAAAATGAGAGGGGAAAAAAAGAAGGCAGAAAGACACAACAGAGAAAAATTTGTGGGCTACTTGGAGTCAAATTATCCAGAAGAGGAGGCAGAGGATGTAGAGGTGATAAGACAGCCACTGTAAGAGAAAAATGAATGACAATGTTGTGATCCAAAAGACTGTGTGTTTATCTCAAATTGTACTGAGGAGAGAATATTTTGGTACTACAGAGTTGCTAGGTACTGAATTACCTGTGAGACCTTTGTATTATATCTGCCCCTTTATAACAGTACTTCTAAGAAGTAATCACAAATAATCCTAGTGTGTGGCTTTCCTTCCAAGGTGGCTCTGAATGCGCAAATTCCTGTGGTTGTGTTCCCAGGCCCTTGTCAGTGATGTGGGGATCAGGGAATGATAAGAGTGGGCAGTGGTGGAGCTCAGATAATGAGGTATTCAGCAAATAAAAAATTTGAAGTGAACTTCTACCTGTGCATAGTGCTGAATAATAAAAGTGCTTTCTTCTGTTCTAATAGAAAATCTATGAAATGTAATCCTTATGAAAAAGAACACTTACTCCTGGGTTACTGAGAGTTCAGCTAGCAATTATGTCATTATAAAATGGCTAGAGAAGTTGAGAAATACTTTGGTGAGTCACCAGAACAGAAACTGTTGCAGGAGAAGGACTGAAATGGTAATATGTTAATTCTTGAATGTGTTCCTGCCTGCAGCTTGCATCTGACGTGCCTAAGGCAGTGCTCTGTGAGAGGGACTGCAGAACTGGCAGTGCTGGTTCTACCTCTGTCAGAAATTTGCCTTCCTCAGTAACAATTACATGAAAAGCTCATCTATTCTGCTCTATGATCTTGCTATGCTGTTGTAGCCTTTGGGAAAGATTGTGGTACAAAGTGAATCCTGGCCAATACATCGGGTTGGGGTTAGACTGGGCTAGGCTAGAATGGCAGCATTTCCAGGATTTGTATCCATTTAGTTGTGTCACTAGTCTGTCACTGACTCTGTCATAACAGAGTCCAGAAGCATGAGAAGACAAACTGCTTCAATGTTTTTGCAACTTCCTATAGAAAAACACATCTTTTCATGTGTCTATTTAAAATTTAGAAAGCATATGTATTTCTCTCCATAATCACAGCTTGGAGTAATACGAGAATTTTTTTCATTTAACTTGAATATTTCTCTCTAATTATTCCTTGTTGATCTGCCAGTACTCTGGGGTTTCTATTGCTCTGGAGTCTCCAGCCTTCTGTCATTCTATGTACACACAAGTTCAGTGTGTCATACAGAAACATCTCATTGAAGTTTAAGATCCTGGCAATCATTTACCTATATCTTTGCAGCTTTATTCTCCACTGCTCTTTCTTTGTTTGTCATATTGATTTTGCATTTGCAGTCCCCTGTTGGCCTTGAGCAGGATGAATGATTGTGTATTGTTTACATTGCAGTAATGCCTCATGGCAATGACAATTCAGTCAGAGAGCTGGACCCTGTACAAATGTGCAGCTGGATGGATAAACCCTGAAAAAACAGTCTTCCAGAAAAACCACAGTCAGAACAGGTAAATAGGATGAACTATCCCACAGAAACAAATTGGAGGATAAAGTCCCATTGGTTTTATTACAATAAAGAGGAAGTCAGTGCTAACATAGTGAAGTGGTGAGAGGTTAAGATGATAAGAATTTTAACGAACTTTAGGAAAGAAAATAAGCTATTTTAACTTCACCTCAATAAAGGCGCACAGAACTACAAGGGATTGCCTGTATCAATGAGTTTTGTCCCTGTCAATGTCTTCATGTTTCTCACTCAAGTCAGCCTTGGCATTGTAACCCCTTTGACTATGTGAGGTACCTTTCTTTCATAGAATCACAGAATCTAGTATGTTGGAAAAGACCTCTGAGATCACTGAGTTCAACCTATGACCTAATACTATCTTTTCAACTAGAACATGGCACTAAGTGCCACATCCAGTCTTTTCTTATGCACCTCTAGGGATGGTGACTCTACCACCTCTCTGGGCAGCCCATTCCAATGCCGAATCACCCTGGCTTCCTCCGTTGATCAAGTGTATTCCACATCACATCAGTTTGCCTGAAAACCAAGGACTGTACTCAGATTCTGATGCCACAAATAGTGTTGCTGTGTGGATGTGCATGTGCTCACTGATAGAGAAATGTGTGTGTGTATATATTTACTGTAACGCCTCACTTCAAGACACAGCCAAAGGACTCATTTGCAGTCTCAGCTGAGCAGAAGGATGAATAAACTATCTAACTGGTTCATGACAATTTTTACTGTTGCCCACTACAGCTCCCACAAGACAGCTCAAGAACATGAATAACAGTTAATGGAGGCAATCAGGCTACAGAATTAATTGAATCATAGAATCATTTAGATTGGAAAAGACTTCTAAGATCATTGAGTCCAACTGTTACCCTGGCACTTTCAAGTCCAACACTAAACCATGTCCCTAAGTGCCACGTCTGCACATCTTTTAAATACCTTCAGGGATGGTAACTCAACCAGTTCCCTGGATAGCCTGTTCCAATGCTTGGCAACCCTCCTGGTGAAAAGTTTTTCCTGATATGCAACCTAAACCTCCCCTGTCACAACTTGAGGCAATATTTCTTTGATTATCACTTGTTACTTGGAAAAAGAAACTGACAGTCACCTCACTACACCCCCCTGTGAGGTAGTTGTAGAGAATGATAAGGTCCCCCCTAAACCTCCTTTACTCCAAGCTAAACATCCCTAGTTCCCCCAGACACTCCCATAAAACTGGTGCTCCTGACCCTTCACCAGCTTCTTTGCCCTTCTCTGGACTCACTCCATCTCCTCAATGTCCTTGTAGTGAGAGGCCCGAAACTGAAAATAGGATTCGAGGTGTGGCGTCACCTAGTGTCAAGAGCAGAGGGCAGTCACTGCCCTGGTCCTGCCCACCACACACTCAGACAGCCGAAATAAGCTATGTCCTGCAGAAACTGGCTCTGCTTTTGTGAGGATGTTTGCCCTTGGAAGTTGATGGCAGCCTGCAGTTTCTTGACGGGTCTTTCACAATGACCAGAACTACTGGAAGGAAATTTCCTCATACTGGATCAGCCAACTTTTTCAGGCTGCTTTGTGGATGGAAAGCATGGCCTTAAAATGTACTCTGGAACTGTACTGTGCAAGAACAAAGTGCAGTATTTAATTTTTTAAATGTTTTTTTTTGCTTTCTCCATGTTTCACTAATCTTTATCAAGCTGCCCTCCTGCTTGTGGCTGAATCATCTGAGATATAGTTTTGAGGCAGAGCCCTCATTGAATATTACACTGCATTTTCCCACCAGTTTTGTTAGATTCCAAACTTTAAGACTGCCAGCTGGGGAATCTCAATTTGCCATTTACTTTGGATGTGCCCTTCATAGTTAGTTAGCTGAAAAAGCAACCAAGCTTGCCCTGGAGAACACACCTAACAAGAAAACAACAGCTTAGAGGCTGCTGGTGATAGCAAACTTGCTGCTTCTTGAAATGTTAGCTGTTAGTAACGTAGTATTGATGCATGTCTACATTTTTGGAGAATGGGGGTTAGTGAGTGAACTTTTGACTCTTTAAGCACAACTACATACATATTTGACACTGTTATTTTCTAGTCTAGCTGGGTAAATTTTGTGTCTTAAATTTTCAGACTTTTTTATTCATTACGTCAGAGTGATTTTTCCCAGTGCGAGGATTTCTGCATCTCATGTTCAGGAATTTACCTGAACACCATAACATAGTGGAAAATCAGTCATCATGTTCAGATCGCTTTTCTGCAACTGTCATTCCAAAGCCATGTTAATTTCCCCAGCTATTTGAAGTTAAAAAAATAATCTAGTTATTGAAAAATAATGGATTTAGAAAAACATGTATACAGTTTCTGTATATTCTGAAATCTAAAATGCCTACAGCTGCCCTGATTTCAA
>NW_020956361.1:172877-260498 GCF_003031625.1 Empidonax traillii | reverse complement strand
GTTCAGGAATTTACCTGAACACCACAACGTAGTGGAAAATCAGTCATCATGTTCAGATCGCTTTTCTGCAACTGTCATTCCAAAGCCATGTTAATTTCCCCAGCTATTTGAAGTTAAAAAAATAATCTAGTTATTGAAAAATAATGGATTTAGAAAAACATGTATACAGTTTCTGTATATTCTGAAATCTAAAATGCCTACAGCTGCCCTGATTTCAAGCTCATGAGTCATCTAAGCTCAAGCTGTAGAAATTCCAGGGGGCATGTTGTTAAATAATTCATAAGTGATGTCATTTTACTGTGTATCTCATTAGCAAAGTGCTGCAGGAAAGAATTAGGGAAAAGAACCTAAAGCAATCTTTGTCCTATCTCTCTACTAATTTTTCCCCCCCTAGATTTGTCATATCTAAAGAATTAATTTATAAGTGATAGCATAACGAGCTTGTGTTAAATTACAGCTTGACAATCTCTCTGTCAAGTAATGAGAAAAATTATGAGAATCCTTTCTGCTTCAAGTCCCATACCCGAGTATGTCTTGCATGCTCTCCTTTTGTGGAGTGTAGGTATGCATATATGAATATGTATGTCCACTTACTTTAAAATTACATATGTATAGAGAGACTGGGAGAGATCTCTTTTGCAAGAAACTATATCATGTGCCTTCCACAAAAAAAAACCCAAAAAAACCCACCAAAAAAAACCCCAAACACCAAAAAACCAACCCTCTTGGTCTCAAAGTTATTAAAGCCTTTTTATTAGCTCTAGCACTGTGTAATATTCAAGTATGCAATCAGGTTATGCAAATAATAATCTTCTTTTATCCAGAGGTCTGCATCTGTAATTAAGAATGTCAGTCACCTTATCTTGTAAACAGTCTGTTCTTAGTACACAAATATGGGATCTGGTGCAGATGTGTCTGTGTATGCCAGAGCACCAATATATCATTTTTGCTGCATCTAAAGCCTGCAATTTCATGCTTAGCATTTGGCATTGTAACCATGGCTATCTCCAGTCAGATGCAGAATACAGAGGCTTCAGCAGATGGATTTTACTTCGACCACTGAAAATCAAAACACAGAAAGAGCCCAGAATCCTAAATATATCTGCATAGAATATAATAGATATAATAGTATTATCTACTACCTGATACATGAGGTTTAGACTTTACTGGAGGTGCTTTTCCCTGAAATTTCTTTGCAAGCCAAGAGGACTGCTGCCATGTGTAAGAGAATGAATCTCTTTTGCTGTGAGCGGTTTCCCTATTCAAAGAGTAGAAGCCAAAAGACCGACATTTCACTAAGTGTGAGGTCAAAGAAACACATTATCTGTAAGCACATATATTTTCAAAGGCTTGGTTGCTTTATTTTTAATTTTTATCTTTCAAGAATCTAGCATGTTACTTCTAATTTTTGGAAAAGTAATAGAGGTTCACAGCTTTGATATTAGTTTAGAATTTTTCACATTTTTATAGGCCTCCATATGGCATTGTTTGTTGAGCAGAAAGAATTTACAGCAGAATAAATGGAGCAGATGACCAGTGCATCTTTACAGGTTGAAATATATTACACAGTTTCTGAGGAGTGTGCACGATCACGGTTTTTTCTTTCTGAAGATTGAGTGGTCATATGCATTGTCCTGAAGTTCTGATTCCTCAAACGCATAGAATTTGCTCTGGAAACTTAATGTTTTCTATGGAAAAGTGTAATAATATCAATCCTTATCCTAGAATAATTTCCTCTCTAATTTTCAGAAAATTTGTACAGGCTTGAGTGGTTGGGAGTCATGAGGTACCATGCAGCAGATAGAAAACATTTCTTATCAGGAACAGAAAGGAGAAATAGCATCCTTCCAAAGGAAAATTGGATTATGCTCTTAAATGACAGTATCTACTGTCATCTCACCTGGAGTGAGAATTAGCTCAACCTTTCAAAAAACCCCATTTTTTCTATAACTGTTATTTTTATTCATTTGTTGGTAAATGGAGGTAAAATTTGATCTGGTAAATGGAGGTTACTCTAAAAACTGTGCTTAATAACTGCTGCTATTATTCACCATACTCTATACTGAATAAGTGACCTACTGTGACAGCACACAGACTTACGGAGATTAGACATGTTAGAAACATGTCCCTGGAGCCAAGAGTAAATTCCAGAAGCATTTGAGACCTTTGGCATCAGTTCGCCACTGAATTTTTGCAGGACACTCCAGAGTGTGGGTAGCTGTCAGCATTCAAAACAGATGGCAAAGTAGGATGCATTTAATTGCCACAGGTCTGAGGAGGCAGCATGCAGCATGGGGAAGAGCAAAACAAGAGCTGCAGCACTGGAGAAGACATGGAAAGGCATTATACTAGCTGGAGCTGACCCACTTGCAATCATGCATGAAAAGAATCCATGAGTACTTTACATGAGGACAAAGAGTAATTATGGTATCTGGAAGGGAAATGTGGCACTGAGTTAAAAACCCTGCTTAAAGAAATCAAGCAGAGTAATTTTGCTGTTTCAGGTTTTCCCTTAGGGCTGAATAGTGATGGACAGAGTTTGAATTTAATGCAGTGTCAGGAACAACAACTGGAAATGCCAGCTTCAGAAGAGAGAGAGACAGATTCTCCCACATCTTAGGTAGGTGCAAAACTCTAGAGGGAAATGGAGAATTCTTTTTAGGTTTGACTACTTTTCTTTTAAATGTGGCATATTCAACAGGCCCAGCCCCACCATGTATTTCTGTTGCTTGTGTTATGGTGCAAAAGCTAAAGGCTTTCTTCACATCAATTCCATTATGCTGAACAGATAAACTAACAAAAATCTGGTCCCTTCTTTAAAAGCTTACAGACTGAAGACAAAATATAACAATAGATTTCACAAAATAAGGAGAGAACAACAAGAAGACAGGGAAGGTTTTCACACAGAGCACAGAGGAAATATTCAGCATTCCTCAAGGGTAACATTTTCATCATTCATGGAGTAATGGCTTTAAACTGAGAGAGATTTAGTTTAGACATCAAGAAGAAATTTGTTAGTGTGACTATGGGGAGGCACTGAACAGGTTGCCTAGAAAAGTTGTGGATGTCCCATCTGTGGAAGTGTTCAAGGCCAGGTTGTGGTTCAAGACCCAGTGTGCTGCTTACTATATGCTTATCCTTAAAAAGTGCAAACTTTGATGTGTTTCACTTATTAAAAGAATTAAATTATGTAGGATTTATAAAATTCAATAGTAAGCAATAGTAAGCAAAAAATATTAAACATTGTGTCTGAAGTCCAATGGTCAATATGTCCTGGAGCCAAACTCTCAAATTCTAGTTTAGACTAAGGTAACACTTGGTGAAATTTTGTAGTGAACCAGCTCTAGACTATGTTTTTCTGTTCAAATACTGAAATCAGTTACACCTACCTCTTTCATGTGACCTGTCTGCAATGGCAAGAGGGTGTTGGCACTTTCAGATGAAGTTTGCTTTGAATTTTTGAATTTATCTGAACATAAATTTCAAAGCAAAACTCAGAGTGTGTGAGATCAAATAAATCAAAAGCCAAAAGACTGCACAAAACCCTGCAACATGAAATAACGGAGTTCTTGCACAGATCTGCTTACTATCTAAAAATAGCTTATTCTCATCTCTGTTCAGAATGTCCTGTGATAGCAGAAGAAGTGATAAAAAAACAAGAGACACATGAGAATCTAAGACAGTGGCTTGAAAGGAAGGCAAGGAAAAAGAAACACTGTAACTGTGATGTGAACTTTGTCCCTCCTTGAAATGGCATTTAAGTGCAGTACTTTCTGTAAATCGATTGTCACACACCCTACTAAAGCTGTGTGCATGCCCTCTGTGAGTGATTGAGGTCTATGTGTGATACGGTAGCAGACAAGTTTTTTTCCTTTGAAAAAACAGAAAACATTACACAAATATGGCAGAAGAAAACAACAACAAAAGTAAAAGAGAAATGTTTACTAATTTTAATAATACTAGCAGTCTTCCCTAGACAGTTCAATAGTGAAGATTTTCTATTTGAAATAGCTTCATTTCCCTGTGAGTCTGAGGCAACCACCATCAAATTATTTATCTTTTTCTCTGGTGGGTAATCCTTCAGCTGTTGTTATTTACACAGCAGTCTAAATTACATTTGTTGCCTTGTAAGTGAGAAGACAGGTCACCTGCCTGAAGGGCTGCAGCCTGAAACCACCATGCAACCAGGAGAGAAAACATGGGGACAATACAGAAAAAAAGAGACTTTTTCAGTTACCACATCCTCCTGTCTAAATGCAAGAAATGCTTCCAAGCTGGTTTCTTTCCTCCCTTTAGTTCTTTGAATACACTTAGTTGTGTAAGTAGTCCCTTATTTATTTATTTTTGCTATTTTGCTCCAGACTTGACCAATACTTAGGCACTTGTTGAACTTTCAACCAGCTGACTATTGTCCTGCTTAAAGCTGGGCTATGTGTAATTATTTGCAGGGCCAGGAACTTTTTACAGACATTCATCTTTTTCATTCTTCTTCTACAACCAGTTGAACTAATTTCTCAATAATTGTTATAAAAAGTTTCTAATATTTTCTGTTAAGAACTGTTGACTTATTCCCACTTCTTTTTGATGGACTTGTCTCTTTAGTTTACAACCCCCCAACCTCTTCATTTATCGTTATTTTGCTATGAGTATACCCCAATGATTAAACATTTTTGTAAGTATTATTAAGTTTGTTCTTCTGGATAGACTTTCTGGTGTTTTGATTATTTAGGGTTTTTTTTAAATTAGAAATAAAATGTCCCAAGTCATATTCCAAATAAGGTATAAGCCAGATTTTTATTTTACTTAATTTTGCTGTCTGTTCTGTTTTTAATCTCTCCCACTTCTGTTACTCAGGGAATTTTTTAGTGTTCTGCTACACCTGGGATTCATGAATGGCTTTACTAACTAGCTAGCAGTGACAGGAAAATCTCTGCCACTAAACAAGAGACTATATTTTTAGCTCTTGCACACAAAATTCTGTACACTACAACTGGACTGTACATACATAATTACTGGTAACTGTAGGATGAGAAATTCCACATTTATTATCAGTTTGTACATTCAGGTGTAAAATATCTCAGGGCTTAGCTCTTCACTTGAAATGCAGTTAATAAGATGCCTGATTTTTTTTTTGAGGATTCCAAATAGCCATTAAAATGTAACAAAAATTTATTAAGACCATATGCAACTGTATAATCCCTTGGCAAGCACACCAAACAGATTGTCATCCTTAGCTACACAGTCACCTGAAACTTATATACAAAGTGAGGCAGTTTAATGCTTACCTTATGTTACAAGCATTGAGAAATCAAAGCCACAAAGCAATGTGATGGACAGTCTTCCGACAATTTTTTGTTTTACTCTGTGTGTTGAAAATCAGCCAAAGACATTTCCTGTGGAAAAGAAGCAATCATAACTTAGGATTTATGATCTTATAACCAGCTAGAAAATTTAGTTAATGCAGCCAGACTTCTAATTGCCCAGCAGATATCTTAGATCCTGATCCTTATTGTTATGGTAATGTTTTAACTGTAATGTTAAATCAGTTATTTTGGTGTTTGTTTTTTTTTTTTCCCCTCACAATAATATTTCTGTTAGATTACTATGGATTTTCAAGGTACTGTTCTGATAACTACATTTTTGTTTATATCTGAAGAATGCCTGACTGGCATTAAATACAAAAGACAACGACAATGAAACATTAAGGGTACATAATGAAATACTCTTAACTGTTACAGGATAGAGGGGTTCATAACCCAGTGAGCCCCAGCTCATGTGAGCGGTAGGTCTGTCTTGAGCCAAGGGACAGCACTCCTGCACTGAGCAATATATCGCTGCAGTTCAGTGGGTCTAAATTTAATACTCCAATGCTAATAGCAGCCAGCAACTCTGGGTCCCAGAAATCACCTTTTTTTTTTTTTTTCTTCTTTTAATGAAAGAAAGTTTATTGCAAAATGGAGATTTCTTTTCCCATCAGTTGTTCTTTACATAGTTCAGTAGTTCAGATTCTACCAAGATGCCTCTTGTTTTCAGGTTTTTTTTTTAAAAACCAAGCATCCTGGAGGAAGCTGGGCTGCTACACTGGTATTGTTGCATCATTACTTTTCTTGGAAAGCCTCACATGTCAATGTCTGTACTTCTACCTGTAAACCTAAGCAGATTAAAGACTAGTGAGTGGTCAATTCTGCACAATCAGATAAAAGAGGAAAAGGAGATATAGTACTTATTTCTGTAAGAAAACAGCAAAATCCTGACTTGACTAGTCAGCAGTGGAGTGTAATTGGCTGGAGGATGAAAGCTGAATAGTCAGGGTTGAGTAGATTAATTGTTTCCTTTACTCAGAATGCTTCAAACATTAAAATTTTGATTTTTTTTTGCTCCATTTCTGAAAGCAGCAAAAAAGGCAAAAGGATTCTACAAGAAGCAAGAGCTGAATAGCTCTGTTTCCTCTTTACAGACAATCCAAAACTTGAAATCCCTTTGCAAGTGGGCACTGTGCATTTTACCAAATATATTAACTAATGCATAACTAGTTAATGATTACCTTACACTGAAAACTGTGTGAAAATAAAAAATTTAAAGCTATATGATACATAGACAGTTTTGACTCCCATTAGTTTGGATTAGCTCTCGTACCAGTACATTAATCTCTGAACTTGTAAACAGGACCTAATGAAGGCAAGAAAATGTTGGGAGAAAAAAGCATTTTTGTCCTATTTTATAGGTGGGAGATTCAGGACTGAGTTTCTTCCTGGTGACCAGCCTGACCTGTGATTAATCCCACATGTCAAGGGGTTGGATGTGATGAACCTTGTAGGTCCCTTCCAGCTCAGGATTTTCTGATTCTATGTGTGCGGTAGATGACTGAACCATGTAACAAATGGGGACATAGTACTAAGGTTCACCACTAACCCACAAAATTGATCTGATGGTTTTCTGAAGGTCGTGAAAAACAAATGAAGGAAGCTTGGAAACTGATCTCCAATGTCTCAAGCCTCAGCGTGTCCAGATAAGACCATTTCATCTTTCTCTTGAAATTTTCAGATGATCAACAATTTGATAGTTATTTGTTCTCTTTTTTTTTTTTTCCTGTGACTCTACCAAATCACACTTCTAATTATTAGTTAAGGGCACCTATCCACTTGATGTAGATAACTGTACAAAATAAGTGACTGCATTAAAATGAGACGTGGGGCAGCAGCAGTGCCAGCACACCTTGAACAAAACGAATGGTGTAAACAAAGATGCTGAGAAGGGTGTTTGCCTATTGTTGACAGCAGCAAGAGAAAACTTGGAAATACCTATGAGCAGATGAACCACTTTGATAGCTTATAGAAACAAATTCATTTAAAGATTTAGATATACTTTTTTTTTTTGCTATATTGGACAGTGAAAATGAATGTCATATGCAAATCCTATTTTCTAGTCAAAATATATTTGTGCCTATATACATGTTTTGTATAATAGCAGCACTTTTTCAGTTCAGTAATAGTTAAGTTCAGATATTGAGGCACATTTCATCGCAAAAAGATTGCACTCCTTAATTACATTCTTGTGGGGATGTGTAGATACAAAGGGATAAAGGTCTTATCTTAGTGTATCTGTTTCCCCACAGGGAAGGAGACTGTACTGTTCTCCAATACATGCGAATTCACAGATGTATTACAGCTATGTCACACTGAGAAAAGTAGTAGCATAAATATTTCAGTAGAAAATTACATTCATAACAGAAATAATGCTGGTACAACCACTGCATGTGTGCCAGACTCCACTGACAACAGCTTTTTCCTCATTCCCATGATAACAACATCAATAATCGTGAAATCCTTTGGAACTAATGTGGCGTATGAGTGTAATTCTGAAGGACAATCACCTCACTGGCTGAGAATAATCTGCAACAAGGTGATCAGGGCAAATGGCTGCATTAACAGTAATGCAAGTAAATGCTGTGGATAAAAATGGATATATCATCCCTACTTCTGATTATTATGTCACTCAGACATATACTGAAATTCAGTATCAATGGGCTATTTCAAAAGTTACCAAAATTCATTGTGAATTTAAGTGTTCTGCTGAATCCATAATCTGTTTTAGAAGACATATCTGCAAAGGCTTCTAAGTTTTCATTTGTGCTCTATTTCTTGTTCTGAAACTCCAGACCAATGGTCTAGAGTATATTTACCCTAATAAGGTGAAGGGGAAAAGAATTATAGACAGACACCTTCCAACATGCTTTTACTATTTTAGATATTTTTATTCATTACATCTTATACTCCTATTTTCAAAGAATACAAAATTTCAGTCTTTTCAATCCTTCTTCTGAGATGTTGGTTATATGTTTTTGTGCTCATTACTATCAGTCCACTCTAAGTCCAGTTTGATTTCACATTATTCCATCTTTTTAGACAAGGTAAGAGCAAGGTGTTTCAGACACTGCAACTCTGAAACACTTCCTGGTACTGTGACTTTGCCTACAATGTTTTCTGTCTACTCCATTTGCTGAGAACTCAACTTTTTGAAATGTGATTACCTATTAAATGGACATCTCTAGTGGGCTAGAAACTGACTCCATCATTTCCTAAACTACTCCTGTTAATATAAAACAGTAAGTGCAAAAGTAATTCAAGTTTCCTCTCCAACTGTTGAGAGTGTCCATATCTCTGGAAATTACTCTTCTGAGAAGAATCCTTGAATTTGATAGGATAGCAGATAGGCTGGTTATAACAATTGCATATTATCTTTTAAGGTACAGTAACCTTAAACTGTACTTACACTTAGGAGCAGTTTCAGCTAACTACACTTGCTGTGTGCAAAATGCTCCACTGTGGTCAGAGAAGACCCTGGTGACACACACATCTCCTGACAAATGTGTTTGGGATTGACTTGAAATTGAATGAATGTAAATTCTGTGTCATCAGAAGAATCCTTCGAATATACACTGAGAGATAGAAAATGCCTCACATATTCTATTGTTTGATTCTTTTGTAAGTTGTTCCATGAATTACTTCCTCAGAAAGTAAATACTGGCAGAAATCTAAATCCAAATTCCCATTATTATTTGAATGATGGTTGTGGGGTGGTACATTGTTCTATATAAGGCTAAGAAGTTTCCTCACGAGTTTCTTTTGTAGTATGTTTAGCTAAAGTGTGACACGGGTGGACACGGGTTAAGTGCTGCAATCTCGACTAAGTCAAAATTAAGCAAAATGAATCGTTGTCCCTGGACTAAGGGAGAGAGACGGGAAACTTGGAATATGGAGTCAAACTTGAGTTTGGTGCCAATATTAAAGAACCACTGTCTACACATGTTAGACATTTTGCTTGACTACAGAATAAGCCTTAGCAATGATTACATTAGTTTCTTACCTTTTAGGCAGATACTTTCAACAGAAATGGAAATCCATGGAAGCAAATCTAACAGCTTCTAAGTATATAATTGGAATTTAGGTCATACCTAAAGACAAATATTCAACAAGAAAAGGAATGAATGATAGTTCACTAACTTCTTCATTTGAAATTCCCGAAGTCATGGAGTTGATGTCCAGACAAGATACAATAAAAACATGCCAAATTCCTGAAAAAAAACACCCTTTTTCATACTTGCTGTGCCAAAGTTGGAACTGACAGATGACTGAAACTAAAAGCACATTGATAAATATTGATAAGTGCAGCAGTTCAGCTTTACTAAGTGAGGTCATACTTAGGGCATACAGGACATGTCCTAGGACTTCTTCCCATCTCAGTGCTATCACTCACCTGTAGGGTGTCCTTGCTAAACACCATCAGTTTTTCAAGTATCAGAGAGTATCATCTTACCCATGTAAGACGAGGAGAGCTTCGCCTAGTTGTAGCTTAGGCAGAGCAGCACACACATAGGAGCTGATGAGCTGCAAAAAAATCTTACCTGGCCTCACCTGAGAACAGAGATGACTTCACTTACAATTTATTCTGCAGTGTACATATTATATTGAAGGGAGGAATGGCATGGTTCATAAAGGAACAAATGGAAGGAGAACTAAGTTGAAAGTATTTGGGGGTTGGAGTTTGGATACAGATTTCAGTGGAGTTAAAAAATATTGAAGACATGGGGATGTGGACATTAGTGATGGTGGGAAGACAGCATTCCCTTTGCAATGACAGCTGTTGCATAGAAATATTCTTTCCATGGAAGTCTGGTTCCTGGGAAGGGGAAGAGAGAGGAAGATCCTGAAGAAGTTGGTAATGAGATTGGGAATCTTAAATCTAGTGCTTTAGATTTATGACTTTAGGCTCTGCAGGAGGGGGGAAAATGGCATTGCAGCAAAACTATGGCAAGGAGGCAGAATATTAAGGACAGCTCTTCAAGTGGAAGCAATTAAGGAAGGACTTGTGAGAAGGTTTTTTTCAAATAATCTATGATCTGAGTGTCTTAGGTTAGCAAAATCTGATTAAACTGAAAATCTCTCACTGTTATATTCCCCTCATGTATCCAGGACATTTCTTGTATTTTCCCTTGCTGTTTCCTGTGAGTTTACAACTGCAGACACATATAAGAAAAATTGGAGAATATTAATTCCTTTATGAGTTTAGACCTGTAAAAACATTTGCTTAGAGCCATTAGCCTTTCAGTTTGTCTTCTTTTTTCCTCCCTTAATTACAATTTCTCCCAGAAGGGTTGCCTGATTTTTACTGCTTTGCTGTGATCTTATAAATCTGATTGTTCTTTATTTTCTATATTTCTGCTCTGGCAATAACATATTTTTTCCTGATGTGAGGTGTGCATCAAATTTTTTTTTTTTTTTCCTTCTTCTTTCTCTGGCATTACTCCTTCTTTGGTAAATGGGTTGTAAAAAAACCTATCATTTCATTTCAGATGCCAGGAGTGAGTTGACAAAGACTTTCTGCATACCCTGCTGCTCTGCCTGGAAGGTAAAGAAAAAATAATCTTTTTGTGCGCGACATGAAGCAGGTGAAAGTCTTTGCAACCAAAAGAATGTGAAAACTTTGTGAAAATGGTGCTGTTTAATACTTTCCCATGGCAAAGGTTAGCTCCTACATGTGCATGCTGGTTGAATTATACATTTTCCTATTAAAGTGATATGCTCCAGAATGATTTTGTAGCTGATGATACCCGAGGAAATGTACAGTTTGTCACTGAATTTATTAGTGACGCATGCCACAGTCCTAGGCTGGCTGCTGCATATCACAAAATACAGAGAGGTATGCATAGTCTGTTTGGAGGCTGTTTATTTCTAAGATGCAGACATTTAAAAGAGTAGTAAGGAGCATATTATTATGCAGTCTTTCAGGCATATTAAGTCTGGAGCAATATGATACAAATATATTGCTAGCAATCCACAAAGAGGCTATAGACAAGCCATGTGCTAGACAATGTGGATTTTACAATATGGAAATAAAAATTGATTCTGTGAATGCTTAGAAGTAATATATGGAGTCTAGGAGGAGAGCTTGTTAAGTTTAATTAAAAAAATGAAGAAATAGTTGCAACCATTTTGGACTTTGAGAGGCAACCTGACCTTGTCATTCCTATGCCTCTCTGATGTCTATCTGATAGGAACACGGACTTTTTCATTTACTTCAGAAGCAATTGCCTATATTTCCTTCCTGACAAAACTGAAATGGAAGAAACCTTTTACCCATGGGCACCTAATTCTTATTGATTCTTGCTGGTTTGTGTCAGCATCAGAAAATAAATTGTCAAAATTACCACAAAAAATAAATTCATGTAAAAGGTATTTAATTTCCCCTGCCATACCAATGACTTCATGTATGGTCTTTATGAACCAGAAAATAAATCTAAATTCTTTATAATTTTTTTTTTTTTTAGATTAAAAATATGGGGGGTTTGGTTTTTTTTAAAGGATTTTCATTGTGTGGCCCTCCCCGAGGGAATGGCCTGAAGTTGTGTCAGGGGAGGTTTAGGTGGGATATTAGAAAAAGGTTGTTCACCCAGAGGGTGGTAGGGCACGGGAGCAGAGTCCCCAGAGAAATGGTCACAACACCAAGCCTGACAGAGCTCAAAAAGCATTAGGACAATACTCTCAGGTATATGGTGTTATTCTTGGGCTGTCCTGTGCAGGGCCAGGAGGTGGATTTTGATGATCTTAGTGGGTCCTTTCAAACTCAGAATGTTCTGTGATTCTGTGATGTTCAAAATTACAGATATGGATAAGTTAATTAAAAGAATTCTCAACAACCATCACTTTAAAAATATTGTCAAAGCTGAGTTCTTTCATATGAAAAATAGTTTATATATTGATTAGCTACTTTCTCACTGACTTGTGCAATTTTACTGAAATAACCCCCAGAGCAGGAGGGTAATACCTGCCATGAAAGAAATTTATATGTGAGGTGAATGAAGGTGAGAACTGCCCTTAAATCACACACACACAGACACACAATAAAAGGTGAGACTGAGAGTTGGACAAGAACCAAATGAGCTAGGAAATCAAAAGACAACATGAGCTTAACAAGGGCTCTTCAAATTTCACAGAATTTAAATGCCTCATAACCTATTAACAGAGGAATGTGAGAACAAGAAGAGTCATCTCTCTCCTTTGGTCTCCTACATAAACTACTTGAATTACATAAAAAAATACCTAATATACTTATTACATAACAAAAATACTTAACCTTACAATTTGAACAAAAAAATATACTTGACAAAATCAAATACTACCTGCTTAGCAACAAATGGAATAAAAACGAAGGACCTGAGCATGAGAGTCACTGCCTCAGACCTGTTTCTTGAGATGGAGTTTGGATTATGACTGTTTCCTGGAACAGAACCCATAGTGGGCTTGACTCAAAAGTGCCATCCCAGCTCTGAAATGATTTCTGTCATTTTGAAATAGCTATCACAGCGTATCATAAGCAACGGTTTATTGCTGTCAGAATCCACACTGGAAAAATAGATGCTTTATAGCTTCTGCTGCTCCATAAAGAGAAGCATCTGAGTAGGGATGTAATTAAATGTTTGGCATCTCAAACACTATGTGCAATGTTAATCTGAGCAGGTAAATCAGCTCAGCATCAATAATAGTGCAGAGGGCATGCAGTACAAGAACATACACAAAAATCTGTAAAAACAAGAAAGCACATTCTTTTGCAAGCACTGAATAATAATCATCAAAATGGACTCTACAAGGACAGGTTACTGACACAAAACGAAAGCAACTGTAAAGCATCGCCCCCCCCAGAAAACCAACAGAATGGAGATTAGAGAAATTGCTTCTGCTTTCCTATTCCGACTTCCTAGGTATTAGTACTTCATAAAACAGTCCTTTAGCTATTTCCACATGATTAAATTTTGGTTATCTCAGTGCAGCAGGATAATTGTATGCAGATCTGCAAGAATTTAACGTTGTTATCTCCTTTTAAATCTTTAATACAGCTAAACTCTTTTCCTTTAAAAACAACAAAAAATTGTAATAAAACTGTTTAGTTGGGTCTTCATATTTGAGTTGTATTCTTGCTTGCTTTGGCAACAGAAATGAAAAGTTTTGCTGGAAAGATTGACAGATTACCAAAATGAAAGTCCTTATGGTTTTTAAAAATTTCCAGAGAGCTGAAAAATTCAATCAAAACTTTATGGTACCATTTGTTTATACAATATATATGACATTATCAAAGTCTTAGATCTGGTCTTTTTAGTATAAGATTTAATCTTACATAAATGATTTTTTAATACATTTTCTTCATAAATCTGACTGATCTGTTGACTTGCTTTGTGCATTACCCAAGGGAGGAATAGGAAGTCAGGATGTGAACTCCCCAGTTCGAGGTATCAGTCCAGGAACTATAATTGATTCTAAGAGATTCCAATGAAACTAAAACTGAGCTTCAGGTATTTCCCTCATATGTACCCAGATATTTATGCCTTTCTAGATATCTAGGTCACTCTGATTTCTATGACATTGAAAAGGAAAGGTGACAAGGAACCCATCATAACCTGCAACATCCCATAAGGTGGGATGCCACATCTTATTTATTCACAGAGTATTCTGAGTTGGAAGGGACCCACAAGGATCATCAAATCCAGCTCTTAAGTGAATGGCTTCTATGGGGATCAAACCTATAACCTTGGCTTTATTAGCACCATGCTCTAACCAACTAAGTTAATCTCACTCTTTCCAGTCAGGAAGACATAGATGAGGCACCAACTCCTTTGGCATCCTGTATTTAAGAACTTAAGGTCCTTATTCAACTAACACAGATAGGTGGGTGCCTCCTTCACTCACCTGCAGGTATGATCCAGAGGGTATCTGCTTTAGAAAGTCCGAGGAAAAAACTCTGCACACAAGTTGAGATGATGAGCTGAACCCGTGGATATACTTTGTCTTGTGAAGAGAAGTCAAGCCATAAAGATGTTCACGTTTGCCTGCAGGATCTATTGCTTTAAGTAAACTTCCTTATTGTCACAGCTGGGCAAATCTTGAAGTGATGTTTCCTTGCATTTTGATATTGGATACAAAATCAAGAGAAAGAAACCTCAACTTCTCATTCCTAATATCTGTGCAACCAGCTGCTTATCAGGAATAACCCTTGTCAGATAACATTCTGGGTCCATTCAGCTTCTCCATTCTTCTGATCTGCCCCTTCTTCCAAGGCAGCAAAACATGCACTGACTTGTGCAATTTTATTTTTTTTTAATTATTTTTGATGGTATTATATTTCCTCAAGTTTTGTATTTTCTCAGCAAACATTTAATATTTTTAAGTAAAATTTACTGGGAAAACTGCTGTACTTTCTTTTCAGCTGCATGTCTCTTCTTCCCTTTTCTTGTGTATTGCTACTGTACAAGATTCTACTTCCTAGCACACAGAAACACAAATACTTGTGTAGTCTCGATGAAAAAGTGTTTGGAAGATGGCACGGTGTCTAAAAAGTGAAATGTGAACACTTTGGGAAAACAGTTTTCTGATTTATCAACCTGAAAGTGAATATTGTTGCTTGAATCATGAAGCTCTACAAAAACATGAAAAACAACACCCCAAATCTTTACAGATGGTCAAGCATATGCACACAGAGCAAGCATAGATTTCAAATTCACAATTCCTTTAGTATTTTTAACATTACTTTGACTAACAAAATGGTTCTCTCAAAAGAGATTGAAGTTTCTGCCATATCTAAGCCACATTTTATCCAAGAAACCACTATTCTAAGCATATTTGAGTAAAAATTTTTATACCTGTCACCTGCTTTTAGACTCACAAGTTTTTTTAAATTACGTGAACTTAATTATTTTCTCAGTCCTTAGCCACAATCTGTTTCCACCCCCAAAAGGTCTTCTGATGGTATATTTGTACTGCATTTATAGTGTTGTCTTCAGCTATTTTGAGATTTTATGTGACCACACATCACTTCTCTTGCTGAGCACATTTTCCCAAACACGGTGGATAATCATCCACAGTAAAAAAGAATTATTTTGGCAGTGTTAATTGATAGGACTACCAATATTCTATGATCCAAGTTTTCCTGGAGCAGTAGAGTCCTACACAGCAGGAATCTCTTTTATGTATGATGAAAAGACACAGTATTAGAAAAAGTATCAGCTTCTTGTGGTTAACACTAGACACACTCACATGTTTTCTACTATGATTCTTTTTGTCCCTCCTGTGTGTGTTTAGCTTCCATGCATTCATTTTGCCTCACAGCTGAAAATTAGGTACTACCGGTCTCAGATGATGTAAAGGTCACTAACTGGAAGGATGAAATGAATACTGTTCACAATTATAGCCAGAAAAGGGACCAATTTTGGAATATACCTATTGCTTTTCAGATAGGATTCAGTTAGTTAGAATGGTGGAAATTATAAATAATTATTTATACTCTATGATCATAACAATTTAAATAAATGGCTTATAGTTTGGGCATAATATAGCATCCTTCACATTTTTCCAAGTGGAATGTATGCCTTTTGCAATATGGCATGTTTGTACTGCATGGTAACCAATGGGAGATTTTTTTTTTTTTGTTCCTGTGTATTCCTTGAAATGAGAAAAGGAGGACACTAAAGTAAATAATTTTCTGGCTGGTTTCACTCAAAAGCTCCTATGGAATCTGCTGATAGCTTGAAAATAACTTAATAAAAAGTTGGAAAAGGAGAGATTGAATAGGATAAGTAATAAGAACCAAGGTGAAGAGAAACCCTGAAAGATCAGTCTACAGAAGTACACTGAGCTTCAACAGAATCCCTTGAATTAGATGGCTCTCAAACCACTTCAGCTAAATGTGGACCCTGGAGTGCAATTTGCAGAGGTACCAAATTGATAGAAATTGTTTTTCTATAAAGCACCTTGGTGTGTTAGCTTTGATTAATCAGAGGCAATTATCACAGCTAAAGGAACATAGCTGCACAGAGAAACTGCATTCACGGCAAAGCTCACAGACCTCTTGCATCTACACATCTGAAGTTCCACAGATGAATGTTGTCCATATGCAGGACAATTTGTGCGTACTATTGTAAGTATTTTTTCTAAGCACCGCAGTTATCATGTGTTTGCTTCAATATCAGATGATATTCAACAGCTATGCACTTGGGAATTTTGAAATAACTTGACTTTCAAGAATTGAAACAAGCTGCCCAGGGAAGTGGTTGAGTCACCATCTCTGGAGCTATATAAAAGGTGTTTATACGAGACCTTAGTGACGTAGCTTAGTGACAGACTTGGCAGTGTTTTGTTAACGGCTGGATTTGATGACCTTGGAGGTCTTTTCCAACCTAAACTGTTCTGTGATTCTGTGATTTTGTGACTAGTTTTCTGTAAACATTCAAGCAACAAAAAGATGTATACAGAGGATGTATAGGTTTGATAGTGCACTTGGACCATTGCTAGGGTCCTAAGCTGGTTTATATATTTGGGTTAAATCAGTGCCAAACTGAATTAAAAATCAAATCTTCTTTTAGATGGAACAGTTGCTGGTATTCCAGGGGCCAGACTTCCAGTGAAAAATTTAATCCTTTTGCTCATTTTGCTAATTTAAAATATTTCAGGCTATATACTACATGGTATAGAGAAGTAGGTTAGATTCATAATCTCTACTGAGTTTACTTGCAGTGGACTTCAGTTTTTGTTGTCCCCATCTTGGAGGGAAGTAATCTCTTCAACTGTCTTGGCTAACTCCATCACAGAACTGTGAATCAAGGTCATTCCCTTCCTGTGCTAAACTTAGAGATGCTTGCAAACAAACTGAACTGCTTGATGGGCTCTATCAATACAGAAAGTTATGATTGTGGCAAGTCAGGGTTGAATAGGAGGTTTATTCAGCCAGCTCTACAATGGGAGCTGTGATATCTCACAAAAGGATCAGTGGTCAGATGGAGGCAGCAAATTCTTAGAGCTCCTTGCTTGGTCTGACTGTGAGCCAAACTCTACGTTAGCTGTCTCAGGGCCAGAAGGGTGACCTCAATTCTTATTGCCTGTGTTCAAGAGAACAATTACATCACTTGAAATGCAGGCTGACGAAGTTCCCCTTGGCTGTGCTTGCAACAACTCCCTGCATGCTCAAAACCAGTTGCTGAAATGCAGGATGTAATATAATCACTGTTTTTTCGTAGTGTTATTGTCTGTATTTCATCTTTTCCCAGGTAACATCATAAACATTTAATTTCATGGGCAGTAGCAGTGGAATTTTTTTTTTGTAGAATTTTATCATATATTACAGTTAGACCCTCCTAAAACAAATAAAAGAGTAATTGTTTCCTTATAAATGCTATCACAGCAGCTCACCTTGAAGAACTATTTCTTTCTTTTCCTATGTGCTGTTGGAAGTAATCCAAATACGCTGGAAATTATGCTTTCAATTTTGCAGTGAGGAAATGGGGACTAGGGACATTAAGACTGTAGCTCAGAAAACATTTTGAGAGCTGCAGAAATGATCCCTGGTTTACATGGCTGTCACACTGCAATCCAGAATCTTAGGCAAGGAGCCTGTGTGCCCTGTACTCATCACTAGGTGGTCTGAGCTCCTCCAAATGGTGACAATTACAGCAGCTACTTAGAGGAAATACTTATCCTGTGGGGTGAACCTCAAACTCTGACAATGAGCATGAAGGTAACTTGCTGTCCACTGCAGGGAGAAAGCCCTGCTCAAAGCTGAGCACATGTTTAAGAGCAACCAGTGTCACGTGGTGATGCCACTACTTGCCTTTGCCATAATAGAAACAGGGAAAGGAGGGGGCATAGTTTCACTTCCTCCCACCCTGAGAATGTCCTTTGCCTCTTCAAATCTGAGTGTTTAATTTGTTTCCCCCACCCCTACCATCCTCCCCCACTGCTTCATCTCTAAAATTAGGATCTGAATTTAGATTAGGGACTGCAACCTTCTTGCCTGTGGTGCTGTTATTCCATCTGTCCAGCAGCAAGCCATAAACCAGTCTGCACCGTCCCCTATGGAGAAGGTTTCAAAAGAAAAAGAAAGCCTCATGCCTTCCAGCTCTGCTGGGGCAAACAGCGAGACAGGGCTTTTAAGGCAAAATGAGTAGGATGATTTTTTGGTTTGTTTTTCTGTGTGGTGGTAATGCTCTAAGGCTAATCTCTATTGTGTTATGAATTGTACATACTTGTAGCAGTGATGGCCAAAACAACATTGACGGTCACAGTAAACTCTGCAAAATAAAGTAGTACGAAGCAACTGCTGAGCAAAAAGATGTAGAGGTTTCATTTCTTATTGAAAGGTATTCCCATCTCTGTAGAAAATTGATTCCTTCAACAGCAAAATCTACAAAAACACATTAGGAATACATTATTTAAAAGTAAAACCATCAAAATGTAGTTATTTTGTCAGGTTTGCAAGTTTCATTTTCTTTAAAAAGCAGCTGTAAACGAGTATATTTTTAAAACTGCACAGAGGGCAAAAATGAGAAAAGTTTGGGATCCAAAAAAACCCTGGGGTCTCTAGCTCAGCCTTCCACATTAGCTATGGCTTAGCAATGTGCATTATGCAAATACAGCAAAGAGCCTTTTAAAACACGATTAAAGACCTGACCTACAGATTAAGTAGGGCCATCTTAATATTGTGCATGAAAGGAATGTCCTGTGTTGCAGACTAAGATAGCAAGGAATAGGAGAAGGTACTCTGGGTTTAAATTTCCAGTGCTAATTCCAAAAATAAATAGATTTGTGGGAAAAAATAAAGAAAAATGAAATACAGGACTGATGAACTGTGTAGTCTTTGCTTTAAACTACAGTTGTCCCTTACCTGCAGTTCTCTAAGTAGCATATTAAAATATTATGTAAAGTGTTAATGAAAAGTGACAGACTTTTAATTTTTTTTTTCCGTCTTCGTTCTTTAGACCAAAATTTTATCTATAAGGAAGCTTTAGTATTTCTTTCTAGATAGGGAGACAAAGCTTTTTTTTTTTTTTTGTTAAATATTGCTTTTCATTTCATGTATCTTCTATAAAGAATGAAGTACATTTATGGTATGATGAGATAAGAAAATGCAGACAGTATAAAAAGATATATGCTCCATGTTTGTAAGAATATTTTTACAAGTAGCTTTTTCTTCTTTAGAAAACTTGCTGCTGCTGTATTGCTCTGTTTGTTTGTGATGTACGATGAGAATTGGTTGGGATGGAATGCTGCTTGCAGCTCAGGCTGTTGGGTTAGATGCCCTAATTTAATTTGCTTGTATAAGCTTTCATATCTGAAACTAGGCTGCTGGCATAAACAGTTGATCAAATTAAAATGCCTTCTTGGACAATAAGGAAACAAGAAAAATAGCTTTATCTGCTTATTATTTTAAAACACCCTTTTGCTAAAAGAAAAAAACAACAGAAAAAAGGCAGGAAAGATAGGAAAGGTGAAGGCACTCTTGAGAAGGGAATTTTCTTATCATAAAATTGTTGTCAGCTAATAGAAGAATAGGTCAGTTGAACCATCTCTTTAAAAATCTGTGTGACACTGGTTACAGAGTGAAAGTGGATAAGCAATTTACAGAGTGTAATTTACTCTTTGAACATTAGTTTTACACTGAGGCAATATCCATGATCAGACTACAAATACTTTGGTTAGAGTTTCTGCATTTGGGGATAGTTCTTTTATAGGCTGATCACAAATAATCCTGCTGCAGTGTATGTATCTCCTAGCTTTGAAATAGGATCTTTAGTGTTTGATTCACATCATAGATTTTGAATACCCTGACTAAGTATAGCCCCCCTATAAAAAAAAAAAAAAAGAAAAAAAAAGAAAAAAAAAAAGAGCTCGAAGCCAAAAGAATCTTAATTCTATGGTTTAAATCTATTTAGGAATGGTACTCCACACAAAGGATTAAAGATTTCTGTCAAGTTTATATCTCTTTTCCTTTTCTGATCCCCCTTAACTTTGTCCTCTGTGATACCATTAACCAAACTGTAACCCAAAAAGATTTGGGTTTGATTTACTTCTAGAGCTTTAGTCAAGGTTTCTGTGCTATCTTTTAAAGGCTTGGAAGGTTAAGAAAAATTTACAAAATGAGTTTCCAATAACAAGAGATTGGAAAGTGACTAAGGCAAGTATGAGTAATGATAACAATGTAAACCACTGAATATCCACTGTCAGGCACTGGCAGCTGATGCATGTTCAAAATGTGGTGAGTACTGCCAGTTCCATCAGACTGTCTCCATAATGGCATTGCTCCTAATGCTATGTGCTGTCAATTTGGACTGAGGCATGACCAGTATCTTTGTTCTATGAAAAACAAATATTCTCTCTGTTTTGTGTCTTCAGAATAATAGGAGACACAGGTCAAAACAAGGATGTTCTAAGTGAAAAGTGAAATAAATTGTCTAGCACTTTATTTTGTAAAGCTTCAAGATAAGTAATGATTAGCCAATTCGTGTGTGGTCACCCTCTTGTTCCTGCTGCTAATAATCATACTTGTGGCACTAAACAATTTATATAGCCAGTAATATATCATCCCAGTAAACAAATATGAATCAGTGGACCAGCTGAAAATTCTGTCTGAAATGCTCTTCCTCCACAAAATCAGCAGAGCATAACACATCAAAGTAAAGGTCAGCACAACCCTAATTTGAACACTGGTAGTCATCTTTGATTGGGTTTGACTCTGAGTCTCATTTATCAGTGTTAGCCACTGAAACAATCTCTGTATTTTCAAACTGTTTCTAATTTGTTCCGCTGCAGTCCTTAAAAAGGAAGACAATAATTTCTCCCCTTCACTTTGTCCACCATCTTTTGCTTCCTCCAAATACAGTGTCCAAATTTACTTTTCAGCTTTCCAAAAAGCAATCTAAACTTCATTAGCATTACTACTACTGCTATTACTATGTTATTAAATGTTATTATTTTTGTTATTACTGTGACTATTATTTCTGAATTTTTAATTCACCAGATACACCAGATACACCACAACAGAGGTCAGGAAAATAACAGGGAATCCAAAAGACTATTGCTCTCAGATACTATGTTTTTCTTGACTGGAACCATCAGCAAAGATAAAATTGGGAAGTTTATCAAGGTTTTTTGCCATTTTTTCTGGCAGGCAACTAAGGAAAATGAGACAAAACATCTAAAGTTTGTGCTTTTAGCTAAGGGTCAGTAAAACTGATGAAAAGGGTAAGAGTAGGAAATGACATGAGCTGAAAAGAAAGAAAAAGACAATAAAAATAAACAGATTTGGTCGGAAACCAGCCCCCTTTTGTTAGTTCACAGAAAATGGAAGCTGGCTTTAGCTGAAGATCTTTCCTGAGTGGATGGCAAGTCACAAAGGTGTTCACTGTGGTCCAATTTGTTTGATTCAATATTCATAGCCCAACTTAGGGCAAGATTTTCCCCTAGTTTAATCAATGGGAACATTGCCATTGTCTCCAACATGAACATTTTTACCTAAATGAATACAATGTATATTCCTCTATGAGACATGAATATTTTCAGGTTTCAAGATCATTTGCAGCTCCGTTTTCCATCAATTTGATGATTCAATTGCCTACACACCATCATCTAGTGACATTTAAAATTCTGTGTGGTATCTGAGGCATCCAAACAAAGCTCATAGATATTATACAGGACTTAGTGGGAGCAGTGCCTCCTGGACTGGTAAAAGTTGGCCAGGTTTTTTGCCCTAGGGCAGCTCAAATGACACTGCATGGCTATATTTGGGTAAATGTTTAATTTCAGATTTTCTGACCATGTACTTCCTGTCTTCTTCCTCTGCTGAGGCAGCTTACTGCTTAAGTCACAAAAATCAGTGAGCAGTTAATTTTGTTCACACGGGAATGTGCAAGGTAAAGTATTGCTCTAAGCACTTGCTGGTGATGGATCCATCTCCTTTCATCATCACTCTTCCAAAGTGAACAGATTCTAATGTTCATGAGTCTGACTCTTCTAGTATTAAATGACAAGGTATTTAAACCACCTCTTGGTGCAAACTCAGAAGGGATGCACTTGCTCTCTTGACATTCATTCTCTAACCTGAATTACTTTTTCTCTTAAAGAGCCCACATAATGGTCATTCAGTTATGAATACATTTTGGCAATAATGTGAGAGCTCTTCCTTTGATGCCTGTCAAGGGGCTGTGTCAGTAGCAATACGGACACATCCTTTGCTGGTGTAACTTGACATATGCCCAGTTAAATCACCTAGTACATTAGCTCATCACTTTTACCAAAAGAAACAGAAAAAGAATGAATCTTTGCTTTTAGTGGGTTGCTGAAGCAGATAATATCCTTGGAAAGGAAACATAAACGTCTGGTTTTGTGCTTCTGTGTTTTCCTTAGCATCTCAGCTTAAAGGAGCAGGTTGGTAAACATCACTTGTATAGTTTGGTAAGGTCAACAGCAATTAAAACATGAAGTCATAGATCACTACAGAGTTAGTGTGAGTCTTTTTTCCCACCCGAATTATAATGCGATTTGACAGTTAAAGACAGATTTGTTTTTAAGTCTGAAATTCATGGTTGAATAAAGATTGATTATAAAAATGGAACATGTTTTCAAGCGTGTATAAAAGCAAATCTTTGAATTCCTACTCTGTGCTCTCAGATGCCTAACAAAGGTTTGGAGCTGGAAAGAATACAGAGGGGTAGAGTGATTGACTTACAGGGATTTGTTTAAGGAGAATGTTGATAACTTGGCCTGATAACTTAGCAGGATAAAGTAACAGTCTTTGAGTACTTGAACAGGATAGGCATGAAAATATGGAAGGCATTCTTCAGGCTGACAAAAAGGATATCAAAATCACCATGACAGAGAGTAGTCAATAGCACTGTGTTTTGTACAGAAAGACCTTTATAATGAATTAAATCTTATGACATCAACATGAGAAAGCAAAAAAAAAAAAAAAAAAAAGGAAACAGAAAGAAAATAGTCAAAAGGATTCCCGGAAATGTTTTTCAAATATAAGATCTATTATTCTGAGCAATAATTTTTACAGGGAAAGGGTGTGAATCCTAGCATTCAATGATATATCACAGAAAGCCATCTTGTGCTGACATTGTCAACGTGATTTAACATAGGGCTTCCTTTTTTTCCCCAATCTCAAATACCTATTATTTTAAATTAAATAATCTTAAAAGATTCATGAAATTTACCTTGTAAAAAGAGAAACTTTGAGCAAGACTATAAATGTACCTTAGTTTTTATGACATTAAGATGCCTTGATTTACTGCAGCATCTCTGCAACCCTATACAGCTGTGTTTGTCATTCAAGGCTGTTCATTGTAATATATAAAAACCATTTTATTTTTCTGCCTTCAGTGTGTATGAAATGAATAATTTATAAGAACCCAAGATGAATTCTTGAATTTTTTGTCGTATATTTTCTTATTTTTGTTAAGCTTGGCTTAAGTCCTGTAGGGTCCAGTCTCAGGACTATGTAAAGAAATTTCCCAAAGTCCTGGTTTGTCTGCATGAGCACTAAAGCCTAATGTTCTTGTTTATTTTTGTTTAAATGTTATTGTTTAAATTGCTTGGACTAGCCAGATTACCTGATAATTTTAAAGAAACAAACGTTTTGCAGTTTCCTTTGCTAATGGACCTGTGACAGTTGTACCGTGGTCTGTGTAGTTCACTGCAGTATAAACTTGTGCTTTAGACTGTGTAACATTTGGCCGTAGATGATTTCCTTCTTCATATGAAAATATGACCATTTAGCACAGGGTATTGTTGATCAAAATATTATCTATTTGAATCTGTTATGGAATTTAGAAAATAAAATCTTAGCTAATGCTTCTCTCTAATATATTTCTAATGATCTCAGTATAGTGATCTCAGTAGGGTGATGCATATTTTGATTTACGTCATTCCATAATTCCCACCTGATTTACGTCTGTACAAATGCATCTACCTCAGGGGAGCTGTGTTGGAACAACTGAAGAAGAAAAATGTGACTAAGATTTCTTAAGGAATACTCTCTGCTGTATTGTTTCGTATTTATATGAAGATTGTGGAAGTCATTCTGACCCTAGTTAACATTAGTTTTTGCCTTTTAAATAATACTGATCATTTCAATATTTCAGTTTCAACCATGAGACTAATCTTTACTTATTTGGACACACCACTTCATGGTATGCTCTTAGGTCTGCCATTTGCATTAGGTCTGCCATTTAGTCTAATAAGAGACTAAGAATTTTTATATCAACATCTGTTGCCAGTGTTTTGTATAATTATTTGTTACCAGGGAAACTCCATTCCAACTGCAGAAATTTTTATTCCTAGAAATATAGAACTATGGAATGGTTTGGTTTGGAATGGACATGTAAAGATCAGTTAAACTAACTCCTCTGCTTTGGGCAGGGGCAACTTTCACTAGATTAGGTTGCTGAAAACCCCATTCAAACTGACCTCGAACACTTCCAGAAATGAGGCATCCACACTTATTAGGCAGTGATGAACTAATCTTGATTTATGGGCTTTTTGTCATATTTTCTCCCCATGACTGATTGAGGATTGGAGTGACAGAGTGGCTTGGTGAGGCAACTGTCAGCTGGGCAAGAACCACCACAGCTTCCTTTAAGTATTGAAAAGCCACAGTAAGGTCTCCCTGGATCCTTCTCTGACTATTTCAGTCTTTCTGTTCAGAGGATGTTCTATCCCTCTGATCATTTTTGTGGCTTTCCCCTGGACTTGGTCTAACAGGTCAACGTCTTTCTTGTGTTGGGAGCCCCAGAGCTGGATTCAGTACTCCAGCTGGGGTCTCAAGAGGACAGAGTAGAGGGACAGAATCACCTCCCTTGACCTAATTCTGTGTTTGTTTTTATGCAACCCATGATCTGGTTGGCTTTCTAGTGAACACTACTGGTTTGTATCTAGTATTTCATCCCCAGTATCTGAGAGACTGGGGCTGAGGATCTCCTGAGGAAGCCCTGAAAGCCCTCCTGAAAGGGCTCAGCAGGGTGTTAATTCCTTGTTGAGGATTCCCACCTGCCATTGTGCCCCATTCTCTTGGCTTGCTGAAATGGATTGTTTCTGTGTTGATGGCTGCTGTGGTGGGCCTGGAAGAACCTGGGGCAGGGTATTGTTTAGGATCTCTCCACCTTTCCCACTGTCTCTTTGTGCTCATTTGTGAATGTGCAGATGAGCTTTTATCACCTAACCATCTCATTTTGCACCATGAATATACCCATAAAAGTGTTTTTGTTTAGTCATTTGGATGGATAGCAGAAAGAAGAAATTTAAGGACTGGACATTGTCTGGAAAAGCAGAAACCTGAGGTCTAATTCTGCTTTCCTCAGTGATCTTGGAATATTCAATCAGTCTTCAATAATCAGAGTTCTCAATATCAAAAAGAATTATGAGTAGACATACTGGAATCCGAGTTTAATTTTGAAGATAAGCACATACAAATCTGGATGATATTCAAATATCAGAACAATGGAGTCAAGGTAAGTTCCAGCTGTCAAAGTACTGGTCAAGTCAAGATCAAGTTCCGGCACCAAATATCCTGAAGACTGTTATTGATATTGTGATAGCCTTCAGAATTTCATTTTTTTTGGTACTTGTTAGGCTTTTTTTCAGTGTTTTTAGCTAACAAGAAGTTTTTGCTATGTCTCAGAAAACTATTCATAGCAATAGAGAAACACATCCAATAATAACAAAAACATTGTCTTTTCCCATAACATGCCTTGCAATTATAAATGTTCTCTCTTTCCTACAAAGTACAAGGTTCTGCAAGCTAAAAGCATGCAACACAAAGAGCCAAGGGACCTGCAAGATACTATTAATTGAGTTGTACAACCTCACTGTTCCTTTGTCCATTTATTTCCTTAAATAACAGGCTTAGCTTACAAGGAAATGAAAAAAGATACCACAGCTAACCCCAACAACACATCTTGTTCTGTAGCTAAATTACTCAACATCAATCATTTAACATCCTAATTCAGTCTAGGTATAACTGTGGGTTTTTTTACTTTCTTTCAGTTAAAAAGTATTCCATTGTTTGGTTAATGCACGACCACTCTAAATTAAAAAACCCCAAAGAACTCTCCACTATTTAAATCTGTTATGAAGCAACATAGTCTCTGGGCATGAAATAACCATCCATAATGATTTACCCTTGAAGATACATTTCTCAGTACATATCCTAATGCTTTTGAAATGTACTTTACCTAGGAATTGTAGAGAAGTATTTAATTTCAAATGATTCTTTTGCTCTTCCTTGCTCCAGAGAAGGGACTGCTGTTAGTTTCAAACATGCTTTTCCCTCATGCAACATATTCAAACAATTCTATAATTTATTACTAGTTTCACTTTTTTTTTTTTTTTTTTTTTTTTTTTTTTTTTTTTTTTTTTTTTTTTTTTTTTTTTTTTTTTTTTTTTTTTTTTTTTTTTTTTTTTTTTTTTTTTTTTTTTTTTAAAATTTTAGTTTAAATAGAATGTTGGTATCAAGTTTAAAGTTTTAGGCTATGAAAATATTCTCTTTGCTGTTATCAAAGGCAACCTCCAGTCAAACTTCCTCTATCATTTTTTCAGCAGTGGAACTCTAAAGAGGCATTGTTAAAAAGAGAGGGGAAAAAAAAGGAGAAAAGTATTTCTTCTTTGTAGCTTCCAGCTTTTAGTGCTCTGTGTTTAGACTGCTGGCAAAAAAAGACAGTGTTATAAGCTCTGGAGGATATATTTGCTGTCCATGTGCACATTTGTTCTTTAAAGATGAAACTGAAATAGCATATCATGGGATGTACTTAATTTGAATAAGTAAACCAGTTGAGAAATCACTTTAAGGAGAGCTCCATTATATATATCGTCAATTGTAAAGTCTCCATCCTATCCCAGCTCCTTCTGGGAAACACTTATGATAAATGTTAATTATAACAGGATGCTTAAAGTTCCACAGTAAGGAGATAGCCGTTATTCCCAAAGTGATAATCAGCTGTAGCTGTCTTTAATCACGAACAGGAGAGGTTTTTACCTGCTTCTTGTACAAATGTACTGGCTAGCTCTAGCAATGGGCCAAAGATCCTATTTCCAGCGTGCCCATCTCATTGTATTGGAAACACTTCTCTTAAAATTATACCTTCTCAAAAGCTGAAGACCTCACTGAGATCTTGGATCTAAACTGAGAGAGAGTAGGTTTTGATTATATATTAGGAAGAAATTCATTACTGTGAGAGTAGTGGGGCACTGGACCAGGATGCCAGAGAAGTTGTGGGTGTCCCATCTTTGGAATTATTCAAGGCCAGGCTGGATGGGGCTTGGAGCAACCTTCTAGCAAAAGGTGTCCATGCCTGTAGCAGGAGGTATAATGATATTTAAGGTCCCTTACAATGCAAGATATTCTGTGATTCTATGATAATACCAGCTGAAGTGGCATCAGATACCCAAACAAGAATTTTCTTATCTCTTAAATGTGCACAGCCTTTCCAGAAGGCATCTTTAGGTACTACTTGTGGAGACTCGTTTCTGCCTTACTCTTTCTGTGGTATAAAAGACATAAGAGAGGAGATCAGGAATAGGTAAATCTATAATCCTGTAGCTTGGTATATCAGCCCTCATTAATTACAAGGCTACTTTTATAAGCTGTTCTACTGAGACATTTTATCACTTTGAAGCCAAATGAAACATTCCACACATTTTTTTGAACCAACTAAGATAAAAGAAATATATTCTAAGTCTATCACTATCCAGCTCAGGACACCTCCATCTCAGCTAAACTTTGAATGTTATCACTGAAAAGCTTATTCTTCTTTGAGTTACATCTTTTTAATTGATTTTTCTGTATTTCACATCTATGTATTTTCAGTTCTTTTCAAGCTCCCTCATTTTCTTTTCCTATTATCCCTTCATTCATCAGGTCTCTTTGTATTCCCACATATAGTTCAGAGTTGTAAAGACACTTCTCTCCAGATCTTTGCACTTCCATTGGTGTATAATCAAATAGTACTGAGAGATCTTGTTATTATTTCATACTGCTCATTGCCACGAGACTAATTTCTGCTCTCATGGAACTTCAAACAATCCATCAGCAATCCCATCTCTCTAGACTTAGATCAAATGTTGAGGATTTGTTATAAACAAGAATTAAAATCTCAAAGTGTTCATTACAAAGATCATTTTGTGAAAATTGTGCTGGGACTTTAAGGTAGTATGTAACCTCAAATGACACAACAGGCTACATTCAAAGCTGATCTTATTTTGGGTACAATTCTGCTAAACCAAATTTAGCTGAACCTGTTTATACAAGAACTCAATCTAATCTGAAGCTGAAATGTGCATATGAAAATTTATCAGATAAAGCACTGCTGTCCTGTTAACGAAGTTGGATGGCAACATTTCATTTAATGTTCTAGATACACACCACAGACGTTGCCAAAGGCAAATCTAATTAGCTATGTGAAGAATTCCTATAGATCTGGTCTCACTTACTGAAATGTAATAAATGAAAGTAGATCTATGTCAATTTGCTATATTAACTTTTAAGTTGGCTACAGAATGCTGCATTCAGAAGTAAAAAAATTCAACAGCAGTGGATGTCTGTAGAATAATAAATGCTTCACTTTCTGTACCAGGTCATTATTGACATCTTTATTAACTATTCTTTATATTTGAATTGAGTTATCTTCTGTATATTTTATGCATATTTAAGTCTGAGAAATGCAAAAAAGAAGAGAGACATACATAAGCTTTGTAGACACCACACAGTCATTTGGCCATATCTGATTACCCCATGTAATTAATTAAAACTAAATTCTGGCTCATATTAGTCACTTATCAGAAGTTCATTTGAATAATAAAGGGGATGAAGTACAAAACTGTATCATGACATAGAATGGGCATTCAGTCTGGAAAATATAAGTATTCATTAGGGCCATATTAGGTCATGGCTGCTTGAAGGGTATTTAAAATGCAGAAGAATTTGAATGAATAATAACGTATTTTTTGGAAGCTGATGTTACAAATGAAGATAATTGTTCTAAATAAACAAATCCACAAGTTCCATAGACATTAGTGTAAAACCCAACCTGCAGAAAACTTGAATTTGTTTCTGGAGACAACATTTTTTAATGAATAAACACTTTCCAAGTAGTCTTTAAGAAGCAGGCACACAAAAGACAGTGACAGATCTCCAATAAGGCATGAAATGTGTATGTGTTGTTGACTTAAGGAACGAAAGGGCTTACAACATTGCTTGAAGCACATCATGGACAGATTGAGCTTTTGAGGAGATCAAAACTTGAAGTATTCTGGGCAAAAATAAAAATTAATCTATTCTATAGAAATGGCTAGTGACTACGTGTATATTGTCAAAACCAGGCGACTTTGGTGTCTCTTTGTCTGTATAAATACACGTGTATGCATAAGTCTGTCTATATCTATCTATCTATCTATCTATCTATCTATCTATCTATCTATCTATCTATCTATCTATCTAATCTCTCTCTCTCTCTCTCTCTCTCTCTCTCTATCTTATTTCATTATAGGTAGTTCAGGAAGAGTTAGGAAGCCTAGTTACTTCTTTGTCCAAACTAAAGCAGAAGATTGGCTATTTATCTTTCCTTATGTAGTTTTCAGAAGCAGGAAACAATGTGTTTCTGCAAATTGTTGTGTCCACAGTGCTCCAGGGTTGAAGTTACCTTTTTATATTTGGCTAGTACAGCTCTTCAGATAAAATGGAATCTTTTCTCCTCTAAAATATTCTCAGCTGACTCCTCCATTCTGCCTACTAGCCAGAGCAAAGAGTACTCTTTCTTTCATCTCTGCTGGAATCACTAAAATTCTTTTGACTTATTTAGTGTACAGAGATGCCTCTTGTTCATAGAGTTCTGTTACTCTGGAAAACTGTAGTATATAGGTATTTACTGCTCCTTTTCTTAAAAGATTCTTGAATAAAATTACTGGGTTTAGAGATAGACCTCTTGTCTTGAACTGCTTTGCATTGCAGGTCTACTGCTTCCCCAGTGTTTTCATTTTATCTCAGTAGAATGTTTCATGTCTCTGACTGTATGTTTGTGCACATGAATTTTCTCAACATTTCTAACTAATTTAGTGAAAATAAATGGTATTTTGAATTGTATGTATTTCGAAACAGAGATTTATAATCGCCTTATTATACATACACATTCATCCTTCCTTGTCTGCTCAAACAACACACAACAGTGAAATTGCAAAAGGAAGCATTTAAAGCCATTTAACACAGTTCTGCCTTCTGTTAGACATAAAAAAGCAGTTTTCATATGAGACATGGCACACTATTGCAATTATTTGATTTATTAGCTGCTTTGTCTTAAACCTTTCTTCCATGGTAACAAAAGTAAATGAGTTTATGTTTATTTTGAATATATTAATCTGCTTTAATTACCTGAAATAAAATAATAATGGTAATTTGCACCAAATAATACTGCAGGCATTAATTGCCATTTTGATTTTGGTTGAGAAATTAATGTTGTGTATGAAGCCTGGGAGGAACCATATTTGAGAATTCAGCTTTTTCAATCTACTTGTTTCATGAACACACACATACACATGATCCCCTTAGACATCAATAATTTTAAATTAAATGTTTTCCGTAATGGCACCATGCTGACTTTAGTCTCTACAAACTCTAAATAAAATGTCAAAATATAGCTAAGTCTCTGTAGTTTAATCTAGTACCAAATAATCCAAATTTAAAGGTTATATTACAAAAAATATAACAGTTTATTTAACTCTTAGCATTCAGAGACACTTAAAAAGTACTAAAGAGAATTTCACATGTTGCCACAGATATTATAATTATCTAGGGTTTCTATATAAAATGTTAGTAGATGACCATTTCTTGTAATTCATAAAGATTCTAATTTTTAAATTAGTGTTTTTCATCTGGAATGATCTATCTAGTATTTTTTATCCTTGAAATTATAAATTGCATATTATGAAGAATTGACTGAAATGGTATATTGAAATAAGCAGGTGACTTTATAGAGGAAATCTTGGTGAGTATTGTATTATTTTTCCAATACATTCCAGTTTTGTTAAATGCTGAAAAATCTTACTTTTGAGGAAATAACAATGAAAGCACTAAATAAACTTTGTGACGTTTTTCTGGTCTAATTATTTTTCAAAGTCTCTATGTGTAACAAATTAAGCAATAAACAGGCTTAATATGCATTTCAAATCTTCATGCCTATAAGATGCAGCATTTTCCTATCCTTTACATGAAAGTTATAATGAAATTTAAGGAACGAAAATTTCAAAAATTTTTGTTTAGAATGCAAAGATTAAAAAGTTTCTTCATACTCATCGTGGTTGGTGAATTGTTCTCTTGAGAGGTGATGTGTTATTCCAAGTGCTAACTTAACTAATAAATGTATCACATAGTTTTCACACATATTTTGGTGATTGTGCTGAGAAGTAGTGAGGCTAGTTAAAATTCTACTGCACCTCACAGAGAAGAAATAGCTTTAGTATTACTCAGTCCTCCCACTTCCTGCAATAAATGGATTAAAAGCACTGAGAAACTGTAAATTAGTCACACAGTCACTTGATATTGCTAGAGTTTTTTTCAGAAAAACTATTTTCAAAATAAAATATAGGAACCTCTTGTTTGTCTCGATTTTGTATCAATATAAAAAAAGGAAGTTAGTAGATAATTTAATGATATCCATCACTTAATTTAAAAAGAATGTTCAACACTCATGCCAAGAACCACCCTTGTGCAAATAGATATATAAAGAAGGAGAGTAATATATTTTGAACACCTTTTTTAAGAAGTTGTGATTTTCTTTTCTTTAACAAATCAGATGTCATCTGTCTGAAAGTATTATAAATATACAATAGTTTGCAGTAATCTGCTCTGCCTACTTTGAAGCTTGCTTCCTGTGCCATTCTGACAAACATTAAAATTGGCAGTCTTGCCAGTTTGGACTTAGCACAGTAGAAAAATACATTTTGTGATCATATGTTCTGAACTATCTGAACTACATTCTAACAAGTGTTTACAGAGATTATTTGATTTTCTTCCAGGTCCGTGACTAATATATTTTTGATTTTTGGCAGTATATGGTTAGTATTTCTATTCAATCTCCTCTATAGCCTCAGTTTCTGTGTCTTATTTAAATTATATTTAACAAAATTGATCATGCAGAAGATGGATTACGGTGATTCTTTGATTTTAGAATGAAAATATCAGTGCCATCTCTGTGCTGTAAAGGAGCCTACAGCATGCTGAGAACACACCCAACAGATACCACCTGGGCTTTGAGCAGAGTCGAGCCTTCTCCTTTCTGCATATGAATTGCTACAGATTTATTAAGTCATTATTTATAAATCTTTCAATGAGTATCACTTCTTAGGGATCTTTCAGATCTAGTGAGATTTGGAGCCTCTACTATTTAGCAGCAGCAGGGAGGGAAGAAGGGGTGTGAGTGACTGAATAAGCTGCTCCTTATGCTTGAACCTACAAATTACACAGAATTCTCTTTTTAGGCATTAAAATAGACTTTGTGTGTCTTGTCCTTAGTGACATTCCCAAGGCTGTGAAGAATGTGTGGTGAGGAAAAGATCAACCCAGCTCAGCTAATTCCTTCTCCTCAGGCCAGTTCCTTTCTCCATGTTTCCAGTGTTAATGCAACAGTAATTGCCTGCTGGAGGATGTTTGCATTGATGCCAATACCTTTAACTCTTTTTCCCGCTCTGTTCTTCGTATTAGTCCAAAAGACTGAGAATGACTGAAACAGTTAAACTCATCTACGCTGAGATGGAAGGACTAATGTTTGCTGACTGTTGGATGCATGCCATTAACAAATAGAGTTCCATCCTCTAATATCTCAGTATCAAACATATATGGCTTCAGCAAGCATAGGTTTCCATTAGTAACCCTAAATGCCTTCTCTTTACAACACTTTCACTCTTATTGCTCTTATCCATGCTTTTCTTGCCCTCTCCTCCCTGATGTATACATGCACATTCCTAGGAACATCCCAGAATTTTGACTGAGGCAGTTTTAAATTTATCTGGACCTCAACAGTGTCAACAATTTGAAATAACAAAACAAGAGAAAGTATGCATCAAGAAACACACTTCTGAATTGTATACAGTTTTCAACAGATGGCAAAATAGACAGAAAAATGAAGCATGAAATTTGATGATATTGAGTGGAAGGAAATATTTTGGGTTTACTGTCAGTTCCTCATGCTACTTAACAAAAGAAGAGGAAAGGGTCTAAAAATAAACTGATGTATTAGGTCTATAGAAAATGTGTAAGAAAGAATGACTTGCATCAAGCTTGTTCTGGAAAAATAAATAAATAAGACCATTAAAGAAGATGGGTGCAGTCATCAGAAAACCTCTGACATTAACTTTTATGAAGCAGTTAAAATTCTCACTGCAGCTCCAGATTTGCATGTGAACTATGACCAATCATTCACTCTGAAAACAATATGAGATAAATTTACAATTTAGCTTGTGTTCTGTATGGCTCAGTACAAATGAATCAAACAATATGCAATAAATTTCATGGACTGTTAAGTTTTAACGCTGGTGATGTAAATCACAGGTGGGATCGTATCACAGAGAGTGCGCTGTTGGGTTGATGAAGCAGTAAAGTACAGAGCCAGATCTTGTTCTGAGAAGCCAGGCTTCAGTATAGTGAAAAAACACAACAGATGTATAAAGAATTGTGGAAAAAATAAAAGCTTATTGTCTTAAAGAAACACATAAACAACAGCCATGAAACCACCTGCTTAACCCACCTGGAGAGAGACTGCAGAGCTTCATCAGTGAGCTCCCTTAGTGACTAAAAACTCTGAGAGACAATTTCTCCAGTAACGGTCCAGAAGTATAACTATGATGATTTCTTTCAAGCTCAACTAGTTATGTCAGCTGAAAACAGAAGTATTTTATTCTCTGGTTTTGAAACAGTTATAGATTTTCATTTCATAGCAGTATTTGTTCTGTATTTTACTCACGTTTGGAAGATCAGGCTTATCATGAAGGAGAATAGGCTTAGATTTCCAATACATTCAACTAAGCTCTTGAGATGAGTCTGCTGTTTGCTTATATTTACATGAGGTTCTGAAATAATGCACATTCCACGGTAAACTTTGAGTTTCTAATCAGATACTGATTCTGTGGATATAATTTGTGTGAATTTCATTACGATTTTCCTTCTTAACATAATCTTTTCTATACACATATGTATAAAGTATCCAACTTAATTTCTTGTTTTGGATTTAGTCAGTTTTCTTTTCACTTTGGGTTTGCCTTCTGTTTGTGGAAGAGTCTATCCTTGACACATACATCTTTTTAGATGCTGCAAATAAAGTAAACATCATTATCAAAAACATCATATAAAAAACCTTTGCACATAACAACTTCCAAATAGTCACTTCAGACACAGAGTATGTAAGGGATTTGATAATTTTTTTGGCTGGTGGGGCAAGGTGGTGGAGAGGGTGTTTTTTTCAGGTTGGATTAAAATGAGAGAGTAGTAAAATTTTAGTTTACATGAGTAATTTTGACATGTAATGAAGAATATTTCTGTTTCAATATATAGGTGTGGGACATACCTCATTAGTAATCTGCTTGTGCTGCACTATAAGATTTGTTGTACAGTACTGAAAGATTACTGCTTTAAAGGATTAAGCTTTGGAGAGATAGAGGACAAACGACTCCTTAGATCTAACTAGTGACATCAGACCTGTGTAGACCAGTCATGAAAGACTGTGGGTAGGCTTCAAAAGCAAAAAATTCACAATCACCCAGCCCTGACAAAGAAACAGTGGTTCATAGAAGAAAGTGGTGGTTGTGAAACACCTTGACCCAAAAGTTAAATTTTGGTCTTTGCCTGCTTATCTCTAAGGAAAGTAACTTCACCTGGAGGACTAATGGCCTGATAAGCACAGTTAAAACCAAGCACAACATTGGAAAGAAGGGACTCAAAATGATAACTAAGTTTGAAAATGAAACCAAGCTCACTTCTGATGACACTGGTCCAGCAGAAAGAGTGAATGAAATTAATTCCAGGGAACAAAACCCAAGAAAAATCGTAAGAACAATAAAAGGAAAGCAGAGGGGAAACAGCATTAAAAAAAAGTAAAAAGACAGGAGATTAAATATGTATTTTAATATTTATACCCAAAGTCTTACCAAATATCTTTCTTTTGCCACCTAGCAATAAATCCACTGACCACTATCTTTGTACAAAAACAAATCAGCAGCTGTATTTCCCTGCCTATCATTAGAGAGCTCTCTCTGATGTTCTCAGAAGCAACTCATTTAGCCTGCCTTGAGCAATGTCTTATTAATAATCTTCTTTGTTTTTGTGGGTTGGTTCATTAAGTTCATGCATGCATAAAGTTGCTGTTGCTGCAGATAATGCGCAAAGCCTTTATAAACCTAGGCTTTTCCAATTGTTGAAACATTTAATAATTCAGGAAAATGCTCCATGTTTCTAAAATCTTACTTCAACCAAGGCACTTGATTAGTCTTTTGGTTTTTTCTCTTTCAGAACATGCATTTAGATTTTTCAGATTTTCTGTTTGAAATTAACTCTTTCCTATGAAGACATCTTTTCTAGCAAATGTCTGCTCTTTCCCCACCTTTTTTTATTTACACCATATGTCCCCGCAGGTGGAAGCTAGGATACTGGAGTTCTGGGTATGTCTATGCAAGTCCCTGTTTGCTTTCTTTGAACAGCATGCAGAAAATAAAACATCTGTAATTATATAACAAAAAAAAAAAGCTTTATTATTTTCTGCATTGCAAAATTGAATCAAAATGGTCTTTTTCTCTTCAGAAATGTTCCATATGACACTTCTGAAAAGGAAACAAAGATTGTGAGAAAATGACTCTCCTGAGACAGTGGTCTAGCTGTAGGAACATCCTGGGAAAGTTCTTTCAGTCTCTCCTACAGAGTCTGTCAGACTTCAGATAAATTGTTAGATTTTGCTAGTGCATCAGCTGGAATCCATCAACAAGGCAAATGGCCTAACTGCCAGGCAGGAATCATTTTTGCAGTCTGGCATAACGACTATTTAAGTATTTTCATACAAAGAGGAAACATGCAAGCAGAGACTGTGAAAGCTCTGCATCAGAATAGCTGAATAGTTAGCAATTAAGATATTCATGCAAGAAGTTGAGTTCATATGTTCAAATTCTGGTCCTGTATCAAGCAGAGGCTTTGAACTTTTTTTTTTCCATGTGAATTTCTATTCAACAAAACATCCCATTTTTATAATGAGACTACATACTATCCTTTCCATTTGCTCCATTCCAGTCTTTACAAAGTTGAAGTACAGGCTTGTATTTGCTCATAGTCAGGGTGGAATTTAGTACAATCCCAAGCAACTAAAAAAAAAAACCCTTCATATTATAGCCATAGTTATACTATTCGACATTTACGAATTTAACCTGATTGTGTATGCATTGAAAAGAAGACAGTTATTATCAACTCACAATCTTAGATAGATATGCTCTGGTAATGTTAGCTGAACAAGAGACGGCTAATTTATTTCTGCTGGAAGAAATTGTTACTTCATTGTGTTCCTGGCAGATTATATCTGAGTTCTTCCTCAGCAACATATAAGACTCGCAACAAGCTATCCCTCTCACTCTGCCCACAAAAAGAGCATCAGCACTGTGATAGCCTATTTTATTCATTATTTAGATTATTCAATTATAAAAATATTATTTTATTCAATTAATAATATGTCATTCCATTATTCAATTTTTATCATATTCAATTCCCCACTTTATTTGTAATGTGAGTCTGAAGAGACTAAACCACATAGAAATCCCAATATTGTACTGGAACTCACTAAATATATTATTTGAAATATATGTAAATATACGTAGCAGAGATTACTTTCAAATTTCACATTACTTTTCTGTCTAGCGGTTCATCCTTTTGTCCCTTCTGAATGGGGATTTTATGTAAAAGTTTCAAAATTGTCTGAGGTATGTGAAGATTTAAGTTGCATTGCTACTGATTTTAAATGCAATTGCACCTCCTTATTCTCTTAAATGATTTTGATAAAAAAGCTACATTTTTCTTCCACATCTTTGTGGATTGTATTTTACTGTAAAAAGAAAAAAAAATTAATGAGGCTTTTAGTTTAAAATAAAAAAATAAAGTCCTTCAACACCTGAGAATTTGTATAGCTGTGCTGGATATCATTATTTCAGCCAGTCTTGCTATTTTTGCTTTTCAGTCCTCATGTTCATTTAATGCAGTAGGAGTATGAGAAAAAAAAGTTGTGTTCTGATTTTCTAATTTACCAGTTCACCAGTGCAGACTTCATAGACTGACTACTTTCAAAGTAATGGAGTGGAATTCAATATATATTGTATCTTCTTTTAAAAGGAATATAAATAGCATGAAAACTGTATTTTGCTGGTTTCTGGTCCTTGGATTTGAAAATCCTTCACGCTGGGATAGATGGCATCAATTCACACAAGTTATGTAGCTCCTTATGTACTGTTTCAGAAGAAATAGACAGCTGGCATCCATCTTCTTCTGACTTTAAAACTAGGTAAAGTGGTTTTTTTTACAAAGGGTATGAACAAATGTACGAACAATTACAGAGAAGCACCTTGCAACAGTGCACAGCAGGGTGACCAAGCTGGTTCTGCATAACTATATGGCCAGCTCACCTGTGTTGTCTGTGTCTTCTTGCAGGTCTTTTGTTTTTGTTTTTTATATGAATGGAGTCAATGATAGGAAAGCTCTTTTCCAACCTAAATGACTCTACAATAACAGAAGTAAATGCCATCTCCACTTCATTCTGTCTCAGGGAAGAAAAGACTCAGGCTTGGTTGATGTCTGCCTTGTAACATGTTTTTCATTTCAGTGTTTCTGGAAACTAGGTGTGCCTATTTTATACAAGTACTTCTCTCTTGCTCAGATGACTTTGTTTCTTCATTATTTCCAAAGGTCCTAATACTGGGAGGTTCAATTTTTTTGTCTTCCTGCGCCTTTACTTCTTAGAAAACAATGGAACTTTATAAAAGAATCTTCTGGTTTTAGGATGGAATGAAGGATGTTTACCAGATTGAAGCATCTACTTTGACAAAAAAAAACCCAGTCAAAATAAATACATTTAGTGGTAAATTTCCTCCTTATTTTCCAAAACTTTGAATGAGCATTTTTTTACCTCTGATTCACAAAATGGCAATGAATGTTGTGGGTGGTGATGTTTTTCAGATGTCTGTTGTCTTCTCGAGAAGTTTTGTGTTTCTGAATTAGTAAGGTGTAGGTACTTGTAGTAAGTTTGCGATCAGGAAGGAACACACATCCCAGTACTGTACTGTGAAGCTCTTTGGCAAGAAAGTTGTTAAATGTACATTTGAGATTCTTAATCATCTGCAGCGACCTTGGCAATAATCACAATTCATTAGAAATTTTTACTTCATTTATAGTCTGGGATAAAGCTTTAATGAAATGACAGGCGCAAGAAGAGGGCTGATATAATTAGAATAAATATTTTCAGGGTGATGGCAGGGTGGTAATAAGGGAATTTCCAAAAAGAGCAATACCATATGAAAAAAATGGAAACTCATCATTATTAATGGAGAAGAGTGAGGTCTCATACATTGTGACATGATTTATTTAATGGAATCTCCATTGCTTCAGTGATTTCAAATCAGATTTACCAGGAGAAGTAATATTATACTATAACACAGAAGTAACAAGTGAGAGATAATATTACACAGATTTTTATATCTCCATTGTCTTTCTAATGAGCAACCAAAGAAACAATGCCATTATTTTCAAAACACCATAGAAAAGAAAATGGAAAAAGTTCATGTTCTTCTTTTCTTACCCACATAAGAGTCATAATTGCATCATCAGAAAAAAAAAAAAAAAAAGGGAGTATTTTGTTTGCTTAGAAACTCGTTCTGACTTCAGGAAATTATTCCATTAATTCAAGTGCCTACTAATTGCAGTAGCAGTGGCTTGTATTAGCAGATTAGGATGATTTAGTCCTGCTTATCGAAATCTTCCCTATGACCTCAGATCCCACTCTCTTAAGCCTCAAAAATGTTTATTTTAAAACTCTTCAGGTACAAGCTTTTTCTGCTCAATAGCATCCGTTTCAATGATGGTTGCAGTAGCAGAGGGTTAATAATAATCTCATGTTACTCTGCAGTTCACTGGTTTGGCCTTCCTTCTCCTGGTTTCTCTACCCTAAGACCAAATTATTACCCTACAATGAATACCCTACAATGAAATGAAAAGCCACTATTATTGCTTAATGTAAGTACACTTAAAATTATCATTACTAGTGTGCTTGGTAAGGTTAAATTACGAGGTCTTTGATGCTAACTTTAAAAATTACATCTCTTATTTAACTAGAATAAATGAGATGGTTGCTTCCCTCTAATTAAAGGCAAAATGTATCTATAGTACTTAGCAATTATCTGTCACTTAACACTGTATTACAGCAACATTTATTGTGTTCATTATATTATAATTACAATTACCTTACATTTACTGAGGGTCCAATCCTCAGAAACTAAGCACTCTGAACAAATGAATCATGTTTGTTTGAAACCTAAAGGGAACCTATGTACCAAACTGAAGGTGAAGTTCATGTGTCTGGTAAATATTTCTTGACGGAGCCGTTTAGTCCTTCCTCTATGAGGAGAAATAGGGTGATATTGTCAGCAGCTATAAGCATCTCCTAGGGCCTTGTTTGCAGGGACATGTGCTTCCCAAAAATGAAGTGATTCCTTTTGGTTGATCCCTGAATTCTGGGCTGTCAGAGTAGCAGAAAAACTGTATTTCCATTTCTTGTCTCTTTTTCAGGAGTGGCAAGCAGTGACTGGTGAGTGGTAAAGAGAAAGGGAACTCCAGCTGGTTTTTCTCTTGCAGGGAGCGAAAGCAGCACAGGATGGACGGGGCACCAGCTGAGCTGCAAGTTTAAGAGAAAGGAGAAGGGTTATCTTGGAGTGAACAGTGACTGCTATTTTGACTAAACAGAACATTTTCTAAAATTATTTCCCTTTTTGTTTTTTTTTGTTGTGTGAAACAAGTGTTATTTGTTCTTCCTTGTTTCCTGACTTATCTGTATTCATGGGGGTTTTTTTCTATTTTGGCTCTAAACATTAACACAATCATGCTTTGCTCACATGGATACTCCCTGGAAAACAGATTTAAAACTTAAAAGCCTGAATAATTATTATAAGAATTTTTTTTAATTTTATTTAATGGGGCATTTGATTGCATAGCGTGGAGTTCATGCTGTGTTAGTTAGTTTCTTAACTCAGTGGAGATAAAAAATTTAATGCAAGCTAACTATCACTGTGCAAACTGTGAATATTCACAATCTACGAAACAAGAGCTTTAGTTTTTTAGTTCTTCAAGAAACCTGTGAAAATTTCGAAGTCCTCATTCCCCAACATATACTGAAAAAAGATAATTGCTATGAATTATTATGTTCTTGTTTGCAGTGGAAGAAGTCAATGTTTATAAAAGGTGAAGTGACTACTTCTGTTTGTAGATTGAATACAGACAGAAGCGGTGAATACAAGCTATTGAACGAGTGAGCAATATAATTCTATTTAGAGAAAATAATTCAGAAAAGAATTTTTCTACTGTTCAAACAAAACAATGGGTCAATTTGTCTGTGTAAGGCCATTACATTTTGTGAATACTATACTTTCAAAACATTCAGAGCACAGCACAGTAGACATTTGTACTCTCACAAATGTGTCCCTACTTGTTATTGTTGTAATTTACCAGACAGATCCTGCTGTTTTGCTAAGATATCTGCCTTTGCCATTGAAATCAAAGGAAGCTTTGATTTTAATGGGAACAGGATCAAGGTTTAGCCACTCAACATGTCCTTGAGCCAAAACAAAACTTCCGAAGAGGTTAATGTTCAGAGCATTGTTTTGATTGCATAGTGATTCCAACAGATGAGAGAGGAAAAATCCTTGGGCTGCACTGAAATTGAAAGTGTGCATGTCTATTTTAAAGTGCTAATACTTCATCTAACCTACTGTGCTGAACAGTCACAAAATGAACCTATGCAGTGGCTGAATTGTTGTCCATAAAGCAAAAGCAAGCAATAGAATGTTATTGCGTTTCTATAATATAGTTATTTCTATGTTATTGCAGCAATAGTGAAAACCAGTATCTCTACACTGAGATACTGCATTTTGAGAATCATTTACAGATATGTTTTTCGAAACGAGCATTTTTGGTGAAACAGTGAAATGCAATCTTTACAAAATGAAATTATTCAGCAAGGTGTTCAAAAATTTACTCCCTAAGTAGGTTTACTCACTAATTCATTAGGAAATATGGATTAAAGCCACAGTCTTACAAAAGATTAAAGTACTGGGAGTTAAACTTTAAATTAAAATCCTGTATAAGCATATTTATTGCATCCTCAGAAACTCTCTGTGGCTTGAGATGTCACAGCATTTTTTAGGATCTGCTCCTAGTAAGGGAATTTTCCTGAAGGGGTACGGTCCTAGTAGAAAAGCTACAGGAGCATATCTTGCCAAACTTCAGGAAAAATACTAATATTCTGTCAAAATTTTTAAAAATTTAAAAATGGTTCTCCTAAACAATTTGGAGGTGTTGACAAAATACATTTTCTTTTTAAACTGTACTTTCTTAATTCTACTCTTGAGAAAACATTGTGCTAATTGTAAAATAAGTCTGGGTTAAACATTTCCAGTAATACATATCAATTTTGTATTACTGACCTTGGAATACCTTGCTTTTCTTTCTGTCCTCACAGAACAGTAAATGTGACTCTTTGTATTGCCACATTGCACATTATATTAGGAAAAAATTTTTTACAGGGAGAGTAATCAGACATAGGAATGGGCTGCCCAGGGAGGTCATGGATTCACCAATCCTGGAAATTTTGGATCAAGGGTTGGACTTGATGATCTTAGGGGTCTTTTTCAACCTGGTTGATTCTATGATTCTATGGAATTCAAGAAAAAACCAGAATTTAATTTTTGATTCAGGACTGAATTTTTAAACTTAATTTATCAATATTGTGAACCAAACTCTCATAATCATTATGGTGAGTCAATCTATATAATTACTGGTCAGCTGGAAATTATATAAAATATATTTATAAGCACATTTTCACTTCACTTGTAAAATTTTTCTTAATATGCTCTTTGGTAGCCTCACTGGAATTATTTTCTGATATTCTGTTAACTATTATTATTTATATATTTTAATTTTATTCTACAGTTTCAGAGTTGCTTTCACAATCTTGCTGAAATACTTCATACATCAACAGTAAATTTTTCTTACTGAGAAAGATAATAAGGATAGATAGGAAGATATAAAAATTTAATAGTCTTTTCAAAACTTAATGATGCAAATCAGCCAATGCATCCGTGCATATTAATTCCAAGCAATCCTACAGTTATGAAAACAAAAACCTGTTTTCTGAAACAATGGTAAATGCAATTAACTGAATGTTTTAAGGGAAATTGCACTCTTACTTATTTTATTAAACAATCCACAAAGCAATGCAAAGGTATTCAGTGAGTGTAAACATCTGGTGTTTACGCTTCTTCTGCGCTACCATAGGTGACTAATTATTTTCCAGGTGTCATGGAGAAAAAAATTGGTTAATCACCCAGTCAATTTAGCCTAATGTTCTTCAACTGAGAGCTGCTGCTGTATATGTTTGTGTATGCATATACACACATGCCTGCACCTGTGCGTGTTGTCATATTCTGGGCCTTGTTTCACTTCTTTTTACAAGGTAGAGAGGCCCAGGTTTTGGCAACGAAGTTACACCGACTCAGATCCAGATCAAAGACTGCATGGCACAGAGATGAACTTAGAATCACAGAATCTTTTAGGTTTCGAAAGACCTGTAATTGTCCAATCATTAACTTGGCACTGGAAAGTTCACCACTAAACCATTTCCCTAAGCATCACATCTTCATGTCTCCTAAATTCTTCCAGAGCTGGTGACTCAACCACTTCCTGGGTAGCCTGTTCCACTGCTTGATAACCACTTTGGTGAAAAACTTTTTCCTCCCAACTAAGCTAAACCTCCCCTCATCCAACTTGCGGCCATTTCCTCTTGTCCTAACTTGAGGATACAGGAGATGAAGGAGTAGATTAAAGCAAATACAAGTTCTTTACTGACACAGATCGGAGAAACAGAAAAAGATTGAACCATGTTGAATCTCTTCTGTAATTCATAATTGCCAAAATATGCTGAAATGAAGAGATAGGATGAGAATGAGGTTTTGGAGAAGTGGATGATCTTGCCTAGTACTGTTTATTACAAGCAAAATCATTGCTACAACATACCCGTATAATTAATGTGTCCTCACTGCTGTATGTGGGGAGGGAAGTCACAATCAAAAGACATGATTAGCACTTCTCATTGCCTTTTTCTCAGTATTTGACTTTTTGTACAGTTCAGTTACTCAGTGTCCCATGGACACCTACCATTCTGTTTAACAGAGCACGTAGATTCATGAGATACCTTAGGAGGTACCTCATGGAGGGCTTAGAAACTGGATTTTTTCAGGCTGATCTCCAAAGGAGAGTTATTCTTCTGATGTGAAGCCTTCTTTCATCCCATGTGGCTGTGACCCAGAATTCATGACCCTGCATTTCATTTACACAGATATATGTTACACACGTGTATTTTGAGAAGAATCTTTGGAACTTTTTCTGAGGCACTCCCAGCCAACAAAAAAACTCCAACTACAGAGTAGTTTAACATTTAAACAACTGTAGTAGTTTAACAATTAAAAAAAAAGTATAGAAAAAAAAAGTTTGCTAGAGTTCCAGGTTAATAAAGAATATGAAAAAAAAAAAAAAAAAGAAATGGAAAAGTGGTCATAAACCAGAGAGCAGAAGCAGGTGGAGTAGAGTTTCTACTCTTCTATGGAGTAGAAGGACAGTTGAAGTGCATGAGTTTGTTGCAGTATATAAAAGAATGCAGAAGTTTGTAATGTTGTTAAAGTGAACATGCTTCCAAAATGGTGATTGTGTAAACCCTTCTCCTTCCCAAGATCCCTCACCGTACCTTGGAATATCCTGAGAAATACCTGAAAGTCTCACCCTTTCTTGTAATTGGTTGGTTTGTAAGACCTCCTGGACTCCCGCTGGTTACATTGTGATTCCCCCAAGAGCTATTTAATCAGTGACCAGAACAATAAATCTCTCTCTGCCTACTCTCCCTGCCTGCTGCAGGCGCCCTGGTCTCTCTGGGGGCCATGAGGTGCCGCGGTGTAGGAAGGGGAGCGGGAGGGCACCTTCCCCTCCAGGACTAGGGGTAAAAGAAAAGCCTCTAGACTGAAGTTCCCCTCCCTGTCCACCCTCAATGTTTGTCATGAGTTGGCTTGGCACTGAGCTTCATCCCTAAGAAATGAAAATTCCTCAGCTTCTTCCTCAGCTGTTCCCTATTGTTTCTGTTTCTCTTGTCCCCCCCATTTCTGCAGCCCCACATCTGAGCCCTTTTACTCAGACGTTGCACATCCCTGCTGTTTATTTAATGGCTCTTCTCTGACTTCAGAACATATCTGCAATGTAATCACATGTGTGAACACAGAAACTTCAGACAGACAAACTAAGTGAAATCTTTCTATGCAGGATGACAAGCGGGATGACACTGCAGAATTTCTTCTATTCCATCCCTTTATTTTAATATCTGGAATCTGTGGCTTCCTTTTTTTCCCACTGAAATTGTCTTCTCTCAGACAAGTTTTGTTCAATGTGATCAGTATTGCAGTGATTCAACTACCCACCAATTTTCATTTCTTTCTTTCTTTTTATTTTATGTAATCTCCATGTGTTATTACAGTGTAGTTTTTGCTGTTATAAAACACATCTTACCCAAATTGCTTTGTTTTCGCAGTATGTGTGTTTATTCTTTTTTTTTTTCCATTGATTATCTTTTTCTTTTATTTTTGTTTTCTTTTCCCTGTCTTCTAAATAATTCTGTGAAAAATATTTCTTGGCAGGTAGTTTGCTTGCACAGGAAATACAGAGTCATCTGGATTCCTTACAGATAATCATGGTCTGGATTCTTTACAGATAATTAATGGATCACATTGTGGTGATAGGTGAGTGTGTGGGGGGAGGTAGGTAACCATAGCAGAAGAAGGAGAAGTGACACACCATCTGGGGACAACTTGTCCCAACTTGAGTGACATTCCTGATGGCCCTCAAGAAGGTCATCTATGTAACTGTTTCTTGATACTGTGTTAACTGCAATGTCCCAAAGGCAGTTTTTTAGGCTCAGTTGGTATGCTGATTATTAAAAATACTCATTCAGGGAATCTGAACTGGATGAGGGGATAGAGTGCCCCCTCAGCAAGTTTGATGACGATACGAAACTGGGAGGAGTGGTGATACCCCAGAGGGCTGTGAGGCCCTTAAGGTGGGAGAGATGGACAGAGAAGAACTGTCTGAAATTGAACAAGGGATAATTCAGGGTCCTGCACCTGGGACAGAATAACCCTGGGCATGAGTAGAAACTGCACAGGAAGTTTCACCTGAACATGAGGAAGAGCTTTACTGTGTGAGTGATGTCTCACTGGAAGAGGTTGCCCAGAGAGGTTGTGGAGTCTCCCTCACTGGAGATATTCAAGAACTATCTGGATGCAAACCTGTGCCGTGTGCTCTAGGCTGACCCTGCTTAAGCAGGTTGGTTGGATCAGATGACCACTGTGGTTCCTTCCAACCTTACCATTCCATGATTCTGTGATCTTCATGTCCAACTAAACTACTGGGATCATAATGGCCAAATCACGGTCCAATTGAATGAACATAGCAAAGCTACCATACTTGTTCAACATGAAATATAGATAGAAGTCAGCAGAAAACTTTGTAATAGCGTGTATTTCCACACAGCCCCTGGGAGAAGCAGAAGCACCATGTTAATCTTGGGCCTGAACCTGTGGTCATGGCCAGGCTCTGCCCACAGCCTTTATTAATGTTCCGGGGAGCAGACAGAGGGATGAAACAGATGTAAAATAGCTATGCTGATTAAACAAAGTGCCAGTGGCAGGCAGTCTCAGCAGAAGCCTTAGCAGATGGGTTTTAGTGCTATTTTGCTCTCACCACCACACTACATGGACAACATCTGTCCTGTGCTCTGTAAGGTCAAGCCAGAGGTCCTGAGTCATCTTCCTTCAGCTGCATTACCCCAGTGCAGAGAGCAGTCACAGCTGCTTCCCAAACTGATGCAGCATGTGATAGTTGGACCATTCTGGAAAGCATCCCACAGATGACTTCTACACCTGACTTTGGTCTTGGGACAGCACTATGAGAGAGTATAGGATACGCAGGCCATCCAGCTATTCATTGTCAGCAGTCTACAATGGAAGGCAGGCAGATCTTGGTGTCCTGGATAGTTAGAGACAAGAAGTCACAGCCTTAAACTACTGAGTCTTCTAGAGGTAAGCATGTACTTTAGACATCATTACAACATCGCTTTAGCAATAAAATGAACACGTGACGTCTGTCAGTATAGTAGAAATTCTGAACACAGAACCCTGTTCAAACAGGATTAGGCAGAAATCAAATTTGCAATACCTTTACATGAAAATACTATGAGCAAACCTGGATCTAATGATTCTTTCTCATAGTCTGACATTAATGGTCTTAGCATGTTGAAATTCAAGATGTGTTGTGATATTACACTTTTCTTTTTGCTCTCTCAAAAACACTTTAATGGCCTTTAAAACCAATATAATCAAGACATGATTTTATTGTCAACAGTCTAGCATAAAACTTGCTCTTTGGCATTTAGTTATTAGGTAGCACAGTCACGTTTCTTTCAACTGTGCTGTGAACACAGAATAAATGGCTTGTGATGTTTAGCACTCTTGGTTAAAATCCTATTTTTACAGTTCAAGAAAAGTGCTATGACCCATGGACTGCAACTACTGATTTATCTGCACGGCAGCTTGGGTACCAAACCAGTTTTAAAATACTTCTGAAAATATCAAATGTGTTATGACTTAAAACCAAACAACAGTAAAATAACATCGTTGAGCTCCTGGCAAGTGTAAAAATCCAGAGAAATTTCTTAGTAAAAACTGAATGAAAAAAACCCAATGTATGTCATCTTAAAGGCACCTTGCTTGAGAGAGAATTTGTAAGCAGTATGAAAGAACTATCATATAGTCAGGTCAGGGAGCAAGTTTAGACACTCAGAGATGAAAATGTCAAAGATAATTACATATATAAATTATTTTTTGCCCTAAAACACTCTGAAAAGCTTCCCTAGTGATTTCACACTATGGAAAGGGCTAGGAACAGATTGATGCTGTTGACTATATCACTACAACCAGTTTGACCAATATCAGGCTGACTCCAGATGCTGGCACGTGGTCCTACGGTGTGGACTGATTCCTAGTTCCAGACTGGTTTTGGATGCTCATGCAACTGTTGTTTTGATTTTTTTTTTTTGATTTTTTTTTTAATTTTTTTTTTTTTATTACAAGGCGTATGAAGCTAAGCTGTTGCACCTGGAGAGCTGCTACTCTGAAATTTTTTTATGTGTGACTCAAAAGGAGTTTTACTTTTCATCCTGGACTCCTAAATGTTTCCTCTGTATAAAGTTCACCTAGGTAGATTTGAATATTTTTTCAGGAATAACTATTAAATTAAAGTAGATATGAGCCCTCCATCACGAGTCTCAGCACAGGACTATACTCTTCTGTGGTACAGCCAAATTCATAGACTTTCCTTTGCTCCAGCACATTCCAATGTATTTCTTTATGCAGTGTGGAATACACTGCTAAAGAAATGTATTTCATTAGAGAAAGCTAGTTTGCAAAGTGAAAACTGTCTGCTGTTAGATAAGTGGAAAAGCTAATTTAGAGCTTGGATATCTTTATTAGGACAGAATTTTACCAAACCTGCCTCAAATTTTACCTCAAATATATTCATCATTTAAGCAAGGCTTCTACAGTCCAAATCCATGTATGTGAGTTAGAAGAACTTTTCTCTAAAGATATGCTTTCCAGCAAAGTCCAAACAACACCTGTCTGTTGCTAGGTTAGTAATTCCTTTCTCTTTTCCATACCTCCCCTGATGTGCTAGAGGGTTCACCTTCCTCAACAGTGATTCGCTCTTCAAAGTGGATAGTGTGGTCTGCTGTGCTTAAACCTGTGGCTAGTCCCTGACCTCACAATGAGAACACAGAGGAGCTGCTCTGTCTCTGATCCTGTACCCAAGAGGTTTCAAAGGAGATAAGGCTTTGACCTTGCCCATATGCTGGCCAGCAGACCTGGCTGGCTGATCTGGCATTCTTCCAGAAACAGAGAGATTCTGCACTGCCCAGATTCAAGGTCATGTCCAGTAAGCTAAAACTATCCTTCAGTGTTTATAGACATACAATAAAAGCTCACTCACAATGAATATTGCAAAACTTTCCTTAAAAACATCATGGAGTTGCTAAATCAAAAGCATTTAATTCTACAGTGTTGTTTTGAGGAGGAATTTTGATAGCCAAAATACTGCTGAAATAAGGTGAGAAACCTAAACAATTATATTTCAAGGCCTTATTTACATGTAGAAATTTTGTGTTTAACCTTTTTTTCCACTGTCTTTATTAAAATATTATCAGTAATTGATCACAAGAATTTATACAATGCATTCTACGTCATTCTAGGACCACTGAATCAAGCAGTTTGGAAGGGACTTCCAGAGGCCATTTAGTTCAACCTGCTGCTCACAGAAATTCTAGTTATGGCAAATTGCACAGGGTACTGTACACTGAAATATTTCATGTCCCCAAGAATGGAGATTTCACAGCTTTCTGAACAACTAGTCCAGTGTTTTACTATGCTCATTGTGAATGCTTTGTTTCCTTATCAAGTTAGAGTCTCCTATATTCCAAACTATGGCCATTGTCTCATATACTTCTAAAGTACACTTCTGACCTCTGCCTTCTCCATACCTTCCCTTGGGGAACTGTTAATAACATAACATAATATATTATATGTATATATATGCCCTGACTCTCCTATTTTTAAGACTCGACTGAACAGACTCTGTTCTCTCAGCTTGTGTTTGTATGCCACAAGCTCCAGCCCTCTAACCATCTCAGTGCCCTTCTGCTAGACTTTTTCCAATATATCCATGCCCCTCTTGTACCATGAAGCCCAAGAATGGACACAGTACTTGATGAGGTCTCACGAGAGCTAAATAGAGATGAATAAACAGTTTCCTTGGCCTGCTAATACACAAGACAGGCTTTGCTGCTGGAGCACATCGCTGTTGAAAATATGAATTGAATCTATACTTCAAAACTGAACTATCTCAATAATTCCAGACAAACATTTAAAACACTTCTACTGAATTTTCAGATTATTTTTTCTTCTTCAGAAAGGAAGAATAACAAATGGTTTTTGAAAATCCTTGGGAATGAAAATGAGATTTCCCATAAAATCTATTAAATACTCTTTTCAAAGATTCCAGTCTATGATAATTAAAGTGCTGTAAATAGGAAAATATGGCAAATAGATACGACTGCAGAGACTTGTTTAAATTTTTATGTACCAGTATATATGTCTCAACCCTAATACTTAAGGAGATAACATATCTTCTAAACAACATGATGTCTTTCCAGAGCTTCTGCTTGAAGCATGTTCACTTGTAGATTAAGATTTTTAGGTCAAAAGCACTTTTACATAACAACAATACATAAATTCTGCTGTGACATTTTAATCAAAATATTTCCTTAATACTATACTTTTACAGTTTTGATAACTCAGTCAAGCCTTCTAATTATCCAGAATGATGTGCAGCATATTTTATTAAATCAGCTACCACGACTGCTCTGTACAGGCCAGGAGTGTACAAACACAACATGCAGTAGACAAACAGTTTTAACAAGTTTATAACTACACATATGATCCACACCACTGGGTTAGACACAGATAATGGGAGAAAAAGTCGTATAGGAATAGGTCACAGATATTCCCTTCTCTTTCTTGATTATCTATGCTAGTGGTAAGCATAATGCCAAATCCAGTGCTTTGGTTCTGCAAGAGTACTGTCAAAGTGCCGTTTATCCTCCATGACTCTAAATAAGCAGCTCTGGGATTACACAAGATTGTCTAATTCTTCTAATTCTTCATGTGATGCTACTTAAAGCATGGAGCTGAAGCAAAACTGTCAATCACATGCAATGACTGATGTTTATTTGTTTGCTTTACATTACTGTTGTCATCATAATTTAAAAAAAGAGGAATATATTTCTGAGTCTCAGTCTCTCTCTATATAAAACAATTATTCAAATAACAGATGTAAGTCTCTTTAGACTATGCAATTGTGTTGATACTGGGGCTCTGAATTAAAGTGACATTCGTTCAAGTAGACAATTCTGTGGTGTTTACTGTCCTCATTCTCTTTTTTCATGGCAGTGTCTGTCCATAAAAGTGAATATTATGGTGCTGGACTGTTTGTAAATCTTAAGAAAGTATTTCTCAGTGTTTACCATTTTGAGAATTGGGTCCAAGGAGGAAAAACTGGTAGAAGGAAGAAACAAAACAAGCCTCTGTTGAAAACAAAGATTTATTTGTCTACACAACAGTAATATTGAAGTTATTTTTGCCAACCAGCCAAGGCTTTCTTTCTGGTCAGCAATCCTGGTGAGGCAATTGGTTTATAGAACCTTTGATTTGAAGTAAATCAGACTTAAAGGGACAAAGTCATATATAACCTATTCTATTCTGCATCTTCCTTGCTCTTCAGGAACCTGGTGAACCATTCCCTAGTTCTTTACCATTAAAGAGTTTCACAGATCCATCACCAGGTGGTCTTTGAGTCCCTTAGTGTGACATCTGAACAATCTCTTCTCAGACAAAGAGGCTGCATTGAACTTATGAGATGGTGAACTTGTGACTGAGATTTTCAGCCTGCTGAGAAGTTTTGATGAACCTTCCCTCCCTTTCAGAAGCACGGCAGTTCTCAAAGTACTGAAAGCCATTTCTCCTAAGCATAGCAGAGTCTTACCTTGGGTCAGCACCAGCCTTTGTCAGCTCATTTTTCTTCTGTTCCTTTCCTAATTACTTCATCTATACTTGGCATATTTGGCAGGTATCTCAGGAGGAAGTCTACATGGGTCAGACCATCAGGCTCTTTTAAACTGTATCCTGAGGTAGGGTTGAGACACCTCCTTATATCATTCATGTTTGTTTTCTTTCAGATCGTAGAAAGGTCACCTGTACATTAAGTTCTTGATGAACTAAAAATAAGGAGGAAAAATCCCCACAGCAGAATATTACCTTATGTTTCTTTCTCAGTTTTCCTGAGAAAAAAGAAATCTTGTACTTTCATTAGATTTGTTTAGCTCATGGGAATAAAACTGATTTTCTGAAAAGCACTGGTGTAGTAATTGCAAGTAAGTCTCTAAAAGTGGACTCTTCTCCACTGAGGTTCTAAATAATATTTTGATAATCACATATTTTCCTTTGTTATCACAACTCCTTGAAAAGAAGATAATGTTATAAGAGGAAAATTTCAGAGACTCTGCGTTCATCTCAGATATCATGAGATTCTCTCTTTTATTCATTTGAATTTGTCAGACCAACACAATTATCTTATTAACTGCATGCGCTGCCTGTACAACACCCACACTGACTTGACAAAAGGATGCTACTGAAAGTCCACAAAAATACTCAAATTATTTTTGGATATCTACTTCTTTCCATACATACAAAAATCTTACCAGATGGTCTCTTTTTTTTTTTTCTTTTTTTACCATTTTGTTATGGTTTTCTGAGGGTTTGTTTGGTTGGTTTTGTTTATTTGTTTGTTTTGCCTTAACTGCATAAACATCAAAGAACAAACCTGGGGGGAAAAAAGTGCTATTGCAAACTTCAATTGTCCAGGTGCCTCTTTAGTCAAGTAATTATTACTTTGGATACTGAATGTCATCCTGTATATAATCCCTTGTGAATCTTGTCAGAATGTCTTCTTGTCATAGATCTTGTCTTCTGGTGAAGATTTTCAAACTATCAAAGCAGTGTTCCTCTGGTTTTAACAGGAATCCAGCTCCCTTCATCTCCAGGGATTAGAATCTCAGTCCTCCATCTGTTAAGTGTGGTGAAGGCATTGCTTTCTCATACAGAAAAGTTTCTGAAGGCAGTGACACTAATTTTTAGGCATTTTCAGATTCTTGTGGCAATGGGAGCTACATATGCAAATAAGATAATTAATTGTTTATACTGCGAAAAGTAACATCTTAAAGCAGGAAGACGTCAATGCATCCTTAAGCATTAAAATAAAATGCTTGTTTTGGAGCTTATGTACATTATAGCACGCACTTCAAATAGACCTAGTGCTCTCTTACACTAGAGCAAAAGTAGATGTGTCATGTTAAAGAAGATCAAGTGTACACTGACCATGTCAAGTGGAAATCTTAGTGAATCATACATCTGAGATTGTGCCTTTAGGGCACCAGAGTCATAAAACTCATAGTTAGTTTCCAAGAATACATGTATCTGTTGCATCTTCAACAAAACCAGGTAGTTACATTAAATCACAGCAAAATTTAAAGATATATGAGCCAGTCCAATTAATTACATGAAAAAAAGAAAAAGAACTGTAATAGAGGGATTAGTAAAAGGAATTTGGGTTATGCCACTCTTGCTTTTGCTTTTTTTTTTACTCACAAGGTATTATGTACATTTTAGCTGATGTTTCCCTTTTCTTGTTTTATTGTAACACAAAAGACAGTGTCTTCTTCTTCCCTCCCTGAAACAATTTTTATTATGGTTTAGCCTTTTTCCTTCTTAAAGTCTCTTGGTTGTCACCAAAGTAGGATATAAAGGCCAGTAGGTCAGTAAGGTACACTCCAAATGAGTATCTTAATCAGCTGTGAAGTGCTGCTTGCAAGTTGCTTTAACAATATTGCTTCCAAACTCAAATGGATCGTGTTGACACACATCTCTCTTAGTTCCTCTTGAGAAAGAAATCAAGACAAGAAACAAATTTTTCCTGGTCCCATCAGTAACAAAGGAGTCTGCCATAGCATACCTCTGGATTTGCCTCCACTTTTGGAAGTAAATGTCTTTAGAGCATCTTTTCTCAAAGATCAGATGACTTTCTGTAGTGTGTTGACCCTGGCCAGATGCCAGGTACCCAATAAAGCCACTCTCTCACTCTCCTCTGGACAGAGGAGAGAAAAAAAACAAAACCCTAGCTAAGGATTCATGAGCTGAGATAACAGCTGGGAGAGGTCAGTTACTGCTTACCTTCATGGGCAAAACAAACTCAAAGTGAGGATAGTACTTAAGATTATTACTTACAGGATAAGGTCCAAAGAGTGAGAAATAAAACAATCTTAAAAACAATTTCTCCCCATCCCTCCTTCCTCCCATGTGCTCCCTCCTCCCTCCCAGCAGTGCAAGGGGATGGGGAATGGGGGTTGTGGTCAGTTGTTGTCTCTGCTGCTGTTCAGGGAGAGGAGTCCTTCCCCTTCTCCTGTGAGGTCCTTCCCATGGGAGACAGTCCTTGATGGACCTCTCCAGTGTGAGTCCATTCCACAGGCAACAGTTTTTCCCAAACCGCTGTCCCATGGGTCACTCCTCCATGGAGTGCAGTCCTTCACAAATGAGCTGTACCGACGTGGGTCCCCCACAGGGCCACAAGTCCTACCCAGGAAAAACCTGCTCCAGCATGGGCTCCTCTCTCCACAGGCTGCAGGTCTCCAGCAGGACTCTGCTCCACCTTAGGCCTCCCACAGGGCCACAGCCTCCTTCATGCATCCACCTGCTCCAGCACGGGCTCCTCCATGGGCTGCAGGGGGGTCTCTGCACCCCGATGGGCTGCAGGGGCACAGCTGCCCCACCATGATCTGCACCACGGGCTGCAGGGCCTCAGCTCCGGTGCCTGGAGCACCTCCTGCTCCTCCTTCTGCACTGACCTTGGTGTCTGCTTTGTTTCCATGTTCTCACTCCACTCTTTCCTGGCTGTAATTCTTTCTATGCCCCAACTTTCTGTTCTTAAATATGTTATCACAGAGGCATTACTATTACTCCTGATTGGCTTGGCCTTTGCCAGCGGCAGGAAATCCATCCTGGAGCCAGCTGGTATGAGCTCCACTGAACAGAGGAAGTTTCTGGCAGCTTTTAACAGAAGCCACTCATGTAGCCCCCCCGCTACCAAAACCCAGCCACAGAAACCCACTACACTTTCAAATAAATGTTCTTCTCCAGATAGGGACCTGAAATGCAAGTTGTTCTCTCAGCACACTGACCTTGCTGCTACAATACCTTGCCTAAAATGGATTCCATACATTTGGAATTATGTACCTCAGAAGAATTTTTTTCTCACTATTCTTGAAGAAGTTGCTAGACGGACCCTGATGTGTCTTTGAGTTTATTGGCAACCACAGGGTATCTATTATTTTTTGATAATCAAGTAGTTGCCAGGTGTTCTCTGCAGGGGTGCTTACCATGAGGTGAAACAGGCATTTATCTTCAAGGAATGTAGCATTTTGTTACTTATGCTTTTCTGCAGCCTAACAGCAACACAGCTCTCACAGCCTTTGTGTACTAAGCCAGTGCTATAGGATACTGTATGCATTTATTTTACAGGTAATCATTTTATGGCAGAACTCAAGCAGATATTAGAACTCCAAATATTGAGTCTGCGGCAATTGATTTCAAAATACATAGGGCAGAAAGGCTATAAGCCAAAGCAGACATTAGTCAAGGACAGGGAAATTTCCACTAAGACATAGTTTGTGATTAAAACACTCAGAAAACAAAAAGTATTTTGCTTATATTATAAACTGTCCATGGGAGAAAACCACCTTAGAGCAATGTGGTGTTTGTTGTCCTCTTATATTTTATATTGGTCATTTGCGTTCTCTTTTTTTTTGCATTTAAACTTCCAGATCAGCTTTGATTTTCTTTAAAGAGTCATTAAACTCTTTGTTGGAGGTTCACACTTGCATTTCTGTGGAGAACGGATCTTGTCATCTCATCAAGAAACGACCAGTGTTTATGCATAAAGGCGTAGTTCACTGAATATAGGAGTATTTCTGTCTGATCACTAATTTAGACTTCTTTGTACTAATCATCATGTGAACTTCTGTTTCATGTGTTTAACGATAACAACAAATCTTTATTCCCTTTCATTTAGACAACTTGTTAATAAAAACCCTCTTTCTTATCAGAAAGGTAGTAAAAAAATCCAAAACTGTTGGATTGTTTTTTTCTCCAATTTGTATTAATTTCCTTTCTCTTTCCAAAGCAAAAATGAAATTAGTATCGGTTCTTGACTTGTGTTGTGGTTTTTGCTCTTGTTGCTTAGCAGCAGTAATGCAGGCACATGGGTGAGTCTGCTTCCAGGACATTTCTGCTGGGATTTGAGCTCTTCGGGGCATTTTTCACATTAACAAGATAATGTTGAATCTGATGTTCTTTAAAAACCCCACAACAAACGAAGACTCTGAAGCTCAGACTCTGTTACTTATTTTAACTGTAACATGGTTAAAGGGAAGGACAGACAATACCTGTAAGGTGATGCTTATCTTGCAAGACAAATACACATCCTTTGGTGGCAGTCCAGTTTTTGATTCATTATTTGCATATCATTTCTTCTGTGCTTTGTTTTATACAAACCAGACAAATTCTATAAACTGAAATTATTTGAGAATCTTAGAGGATTAGGAATTAAATAAGTAACTTTTTTTTTTTTGTTCTAAATATCTACCATTAAGCAATTGAAGTGGTAAGTGATTAACAGTTCTATTTTCTGTTAAACTCTAAACCCCTGGAAGAGTGGAGAATTCAGACCTGCTATCTGATCTTCTCATGTCTGCTGTAAAGGTATGCCTGCAAAGATGACATGAAATCAATATCCTTTCTGTATGATTTCTGGACTTTGAGCCATATTGATATGCAGCATCTGGCTATGGCAGATCACAGAAGATTTGCTTACACCCCTTTTCCTACAGATCAATTGATTCAGTGGGTTTACTACAAGAAGAAACTTCATATTTGATGTATGTGTGTATTGCATATACAATTGTGTCCTTTGGAAAAGAGGAGTATGCAGGAAAAGATACTTAGGTAACTAACCAAATGAGTTTGTTGCCGTAGAAATGGTTGTATGCAGACTTGTGAACAGCAGTATAATAGTGTTGGATATAATGTAAAACTATTTTGGTCCCAGTAGGGACACAAATATTTAAACTATTTTAATGGACTATTAAGTTAAATAGACCATTTCTGTACATTTAAAATCAATCTAAATTATTATAAATTTTTTACATTCTTTAAACTTTTTTAAACCCCACTTATTTTAAAGATTAAAAAACAAGTATTTGTCATAGAGATACTTTTCCAGTAATATCAACTGTGATCCTTCAGGAGGCCATGTTTGGCTACTTTTAGAGGATAGCTAGTATAGGAAGTAGCTAGTGAAATGGCCTACTCAGTTCTGCAATTTTTAAAATGCATATCTTTCTCAAGATCTTCTAAACCACTCCTGTTTTTCCCAAGATTTAAGAGTGAGTTTGAATTCCAATGACTGAGCTAGTTTTCAGATTTTTATTGCCATGCTTATGTATATAAATTCTGCATTACTAACCATCTGTCAAAATGGAGTCATTTTGTTAGTGTAAAAATTTGAGTCTCTAGGAAAAATATTCCTGACTCCTGTAAATGAAAAAAGGTAGTATACTGGAGAGTGATATTATGCAGTGGTTATTACTTTGTCTGGAAATAAAATCAATACAAATGGCATGAACCTGTAGGAAGCAGAATAAGAAATACATTTAAGGCCAGATGATGTTTATTTACCTGTCAGTCCTGTATATTCATATGGATTCTCTGGGGTGCTAAGGATTTTATGGAGAAGCTCAGGTCCACACTAATGGATGATCTGTGGCAAGGCGAGCAAACAAATGTACTTTATTTACCATTAGTGCCATTATAAATATTTAAGAAGGCTGAATACTTTTTACTTCTTTGGTAATTTTCCTAACTTTCTTTCAGCCTCATTTTAATCCCTGCAAAACTACTTCTTTACCTAGCTCTGGTAAACAAATATTTTTTTGAGCAAAACATTTGTTATTTGTAACTTTTCTACATAAAAGTCCAACTTGTTCCCCAGACCTGACTTTTGCAAAGATTTTGTGTAAGTGAAAGTCAATTACACTGCTAAGACAAAAAGCACTGACCCATGCCAAATTTTTCTGCCCCCAGTAACGAATTTTTTTCTTGATTGCTAGACCAATATGTTATGTATTGTTTCTGCATTTCTGTTTCTAATACAAATTAGAACCAGAGTTGCTCTTGAACTGTTTTTAAAAGTTAGGAACTTTCCCAACAGGTAACCTTCTGAGCTGAGCTTGCTTGGAATAATGGGTAAGTATTCAATTCTAATTGACCTTCTTCACAAAGTTACCTTCCTTTCCATATCAAAAGATGACATGCTGATCACTGCAGTATTTGGTTAGATCAAGGAAAAGTCATTTTTAATCAGAATGTATAATGAAGGCTTCCTTCAGCTTCACAAGACAAATTGAATGCTTCCTAGTGTCAAGGCTCCTACATTGCAGAAGTCAGTCCTGGATATGAGCTGAGGATTCAGAGGAAGTCACAGATCTGGCCAATTAGTCTGGCAAGAGTAATCACTGACATCAGTCGTATGAAATCTCTGCTTTCATGACTCATTCTTTTAACCTTCAGTCTACCAGGTGCCATGCTGAGCCCTGCTATCCCATCATTATTTTTGTGAAAGAAGGAAATCAGGGAAAAAAAGTAAGTGAGGTAAGGAGATTGTGTCAGAAAAAGCAACTATTTTGTCTTAAAATAAAATGCACTATTCTGAGTTAGTTGACTTTCTTATTAAACAATAACTGACTAAAACCTACTTATCATTGCTCTGGTTACTCATGTTAGATAGCCATGTAAAGACTGCAGGCTGAATAATTTTTTTAAAGCAATATATTATTGAATTTCAGTCTGTGCCATAAACATTTTGTTTCTCACCAGTCTTTAGGGGAATTCTACCTTGAGAGAAATTCTCTCTTCACGCATGCCCACCAAAATAAAGTCTATATCCAGAATTCATGTATGGTTTTTACACTTTCCCACTATTTCTTAAAAGTTTATTTTTATCTTTTTATTCTTCTCTAATTCATGGCACGGGAGATTCTCAACAGCCATGTTCAAAATATATTCTTTAAATGGGATGTTGTAAAGATGCAGGAGAATTCTTATTCCATTTTAATCAAAGTATAACTGTGTCAAAAATAATTTCCAAATGCAAAATTAATTGAAAAGCAAAGATAAACAATATCACTTTAATTCAGAAAAACTAAGTAATAACAACTCATTTTTATTCAGTGGCCAAAAAAGAAATTTCTTTTGGTTCAATAGTGACAGTTACCCGTCTCGTAAATTTCTCTTACATACAGATCCAAGAGTATTTTATTTTTAACAGAATACTTAGTACTGTCCTAGTGTACATAACTGGAAAATTACAGTAATGATTTCATTTTCAAGCCCTATGTCTGCTTCATTTTCTAAAAGAGAATACTTTTTTCTGTGTTATAGCCTGTAATAAAGTTTTATGGGCAACAGTTGCTGAATCATTCAGTATCTTCAGTTACACAGTGTCTACTTATCTCCTTTGACAACTCTTCATTGTGATAAAATGTATAAGAATAAACATATACAGTGAATGCCTGTCCTAATTTGTCAGCCTTAAATGAATCTTATTCACTATCAGTTTTTTTGTAATTAAAGGGGGCACACTGTTATTGGAAATAATGGCTTAGTTGGTAATTTTTATTGATTACCAACATACATTAGAAAGTGATAAATGACCCGTCTAATTGTTTGTGGATTATTGTTTCCTGTGCACTCATTACACTAGGTCACACTGAAATAAGGGATACATTTCTCAAAGAGAACAAATATTGCTTTTTATTAGGTGAGCCAAGTGTTTCGAAATGCCAACAGAAAAACATGTGGATGCAGGTCTTCTATACACAAAGACTCATAGTCAGCAGTGGAGTTGGAGTCCCAAGAATACTGAGATATATCCGGAGGACACATTCTGAAGTAACAGAACATTTGGTTAGAAGGGACTCCTGATATCACCTGGTCTAACCAGTGACTCAAAGCAGGGGATTTTCAGTATTTGGTCAGGCTGATTGGGTGGCTGCCTTTTCTACATCTCCAAGAATGAAGATTCTGTCATCTCTCTGGGCAATCGGCTGTAGTATTTGACTGCCCTCATGGTGACCTTAATTTCTTAATATCTGGTAGGAATTTATTTTATGATTGTTGTCTCTCCAAAGGGAGTTTGACTTTATTTTGTCTGTAACTATCCAATATATAGTTGAAGACAGCAGTAAGATTATTGACCTTCTTTTCTTACTGCCAAACAAACCCAACTGTCTCCATGGGGTAATCTCCTGTTTGTCTGCTTTGTGTTGGAATGGCTCCAAACTGGGTGTTCCACATGCTGAGTGATAAATTCAGACAGAAGGAAATAACTATTTCGCTGTATTTATGGTCCATACTGTTACATTATGCTTTCTAATTTTTCTCTTTTATACTGGAAAATTAAAGTGAAAGAAGAGGTAAATCTAAATTCAGACATTCTGACTATGTAGCCACTACCTTTTTTACCTAGCATACTATGTCAGGGATGTGCTATGTATTACATGTATGACCTTACTCTTCTGTCTTCTCTTGTTCAGCCAAGCAAAACCAAGTAGACCAAAATAGTATATTCTGAATCATTATTTTACAGGCATCAAAATATGAGTTGGAAGGGACTTATGTAAGTCACATATTCCTGCCTCCAATTTTAAGCAGGACTGTTGCTCACTCTAGATCAGTTTAGCAGTGGTTTTGCATTACCAAATCTCAAACTCCAAACAATTTTCCTAATATCCATATGGAAGCTCCCAAGCAGGAATTTGTGACTGCTGCCCTTATCATACCTCCTGATACTATGAAGATTGGTGAGGCTCAGCCTCAGCAATGCTAAATAGACTTTTATCCAGGCTTTGGTCATACTATGACACCATATCTGACATATATCTTGCAAGCACTACTGACTCAAACTCAGCTTGATGTCAGCTGTGATTCCTGAGTTCTACAAAGCTGCTACTAAGTCTTTTTCAGCTTAACCCTCTGACATGTAGCTCTGTCAAATGGTATGTCAACCACTCCTTTCAATTTATTATCATGCACAAATTTTTAAGAGTGCACTGTCTCATTTCTAGACCATCAACAGAAAAAAAGTGCACATGCAGCATGGCCAGTGCTCACACTTCTTATTTCTTTCAACTAATTGTAATCATTATAATTTTTACTTCCAGTCCATAGAGTAACAACAAAGTCAGATCCAGAGTAACTGACATGCTCACTTCCGGTCACCTTCAAAAGTGACTTTTTTTCTGTGTGTTTTTCAGCTGCCATTGTCTAATGTCTAAATCATCCAAACATCCTCTCAGCTTCTTGCATGTTCACCAGTCCTTGGTGGGAGTGAATAAGTTTCCACTATCAATACATCTCAGAGTATTTTCACATTTTTTGGATAATGAAAAGGTTTCCTGAATTGAGCAGCAGTGTGAAAAGCAGAGGGTTTTCCCAAACCAAAACCAGTGTTGTCACTCTTCATAGAGTCATAGAATAGTTTGGGTTGGAAGGAGCCTTTAAAGATCACTTACTCCAACACCCCTTTGCTGTATCAGTTTAATGCATTTACGAAGGAAAAGAAGCATCTAGAAAAGAAGTAACTTTATGCCTTGAATCTAGGAAAAATACAAGTACAGTAAATCCTAAGTAAAATGAAGAGTTTTATGGCAGCAAACTCTGGGAATGACTTAAGATACTTTATTTTCCATAGTTTACATGCACATCCATTGTACAGATACCTTATAAATGACTGCATATTCTGATAGCATAAAGAGTACTTAGAAGTCTTCTGCAACTTGGAGCATTGCTACTCACAATACTTTCGTGGATCCAACCCCTAGAAAAAGGCCACTGAAATCAGTGAAGGTATTTTTCTGGAAATCCTTAAAATTGGATGACAAGAAAAGGTTTATTATTTAACATTTAGTCCTTTTGTAAAATGTATATTTGTCATGTAAAATCATATCTGTTCCTGAGCTGAATGTTTCCCCTGGGATGTGGTAAGAAACCAGTTCTTCTAGTGTTTTCTCTGAGGCCAGATTGTTCTCTTTAAAACAAGATAGGAGTGAATACCAACTACGCACTTCAGTACAACAGCATATGCTGATCAGAGGAGCTCAGGATGTAATTACATATGTTCTTTTATCTCACATTATGCCCTTCTAGGTTCTTACACTTTATATTTCAGTTATAAGTCAAAATCAAACATAAATCAAATTGTTGGCATTCCCTGTTGGCATTTTATTCTTACTATTCCAAATCAACTGTGTTACCTAATTATTATATTTCTCTACATTATCCTTAAATGATGGCACTCAAACACTGGCTTTATTAACAAATATTTCACAAAACCTTTTTATTTTCTTAACCCTTAGCTTAATCTGAAACATGAATAAAATTTAATCTAAGTTGGAGACTAATAAACTATTTGGAAATATCCTGACTCCTTAATTGAGTTATGTCATCAATAAGATAAGGGATGCCTGGGCTAGGAATGAAAAGGAGTAGTGCTTGCTGTACTCAATGGCGGGTGTGAGTGTTTGACCCACTGCGGAGCTGCAGAGAAACTGAGGTTGAATGGCACCTCGGAGGATGATCTAGTCTAACCTCTGTTTAGAACAGGATCAACTAGAGCAGGTTGTCCAGGACTGTGTCCAGCTGAGGTTTAAGTATCTGTAAGGAAGGAGAGTCTACTATTGGACTGGACAACCTCTTGCAGAGTTTGACTGCCATCATACTGAAAAATCTCCTTTTTTAAAATGGAATTTCCCGTAACTCAGTTTGTGCCTGTTGCCACTTACCCTGTCACTGAGTACCACTGAGAAGAGTCTGTCTCTGTCTTCTTGACTCCTTTGCACCAGCTTTTTTTTTTATAGACATTGATAAAATCTCCCCTGTGCTTTCTCCATTTTTTTTTATACTGTGAAAATCAAGGGGTTGTGCCACTGGCTGGACAGAGGAATAAGATAAATAATGTTCCATATAGCAAATATAATATTTAATTTACAAGTATCTTACCTACAATACACATTCAGTTCACAAAAAACACCTTGGAAGTGCTGATAGTTAAAGCAGAGGATATTTCCATTTTAAAACTGTGACTTATTATATGGACCTCATGGCTCTGCCTTTTCCTCTGTGTCATCCCCTCTCATTTACCTTCTACCTCTATCACCTTTGTCACTCCTGCCTTTCCTGTAATTCCACAGGCATGTGACACTGCTTGTTTCAGAAAATGATACAAGACCTGAGGCCTGGAGTGACCATGACTTTCTCCTCTCTTCAGCTTCTTAGTACCACAGTACTGACACATGGCATTGCTCTCATCTTTCTGCACTCTACATTTATTTAATAAATGGCAGCACTGCAGGCCCAGTACAGCAGCTGAGCAACCCTGTGTGTTGTAGTCAATACCAGTCCATAAAAGACATCTAAGCTTGTTATGTGGGCCCATTATAATGATAATAATAACAGGGTTTGGAAGTTTCGATACCTGAAAAGATAAGACTGTGTCAGTGAAGGGTTGCTCCCAAGCTAATTGCCTCTTCTTTTCAGTAGCAGTTAATTAGCTGTGATAGAGAACTGTGTTTAGGAGGCTCCAATAATTTGAGTTTTGGAGCTCTCTGAGGAATCTGTGCATGATACAGACATACTCTATATACTATATATACATATATATATGCATATATATATATATTCTATGTATATTTTTTCATCACTTCTTTAAAGAAAAATAAATTTTTCCACTTGCAGAATAGACTTATGCTGCATGCCTAGTGTAGGAGAGCACTGGAAGTCCTGAGGTGTGGATAATGACAAGCTAATATCCCTTACAGGTTGTTTTGGGTCACTCGACAGATTCTGCGGTTATGTGCTCTGTAGCATCTCCAGAATGTCTTTGCTTTCCTTCCTCTGGCTTTGCTTTTTGCAACCAGTGATGTCTGTTGATATTATTCATAATTTCTATATTACACATTAGATAAACCTTAAGAAATGGAGGAGATGCTTGTACATATTATTCTGAACAATTCTCAGAGATGGTTTCTGTACTTACAGAATCATCTTCCACCCCATTACTGGAGATAAGTGGAAGAAATGCTATCAGCTTCAGGGGCTCTTTGTTTCTAGAAGCATTCTAAGCATCAGAATCCCATATGTTTTGAAGAAGATTGTTTTTTTTTTTAATTACAGTATGACTGAAAACAAAGCAACAAAATAATTGCAGGGCATCAATACACTAGGCATTGTTCAAATTTATTGGAAAATGAGAGTCCTTGTCCCACAAGATTATTGTGGCTGATGCTGATCTGGCAGTAAGAGCCATCTCTCAGCCCTTAATGTGAAATGTTGATACTTCAGCTTTCTGTCACAGTCAATTCAAGTGGAGCCCAAAACAGATACACACATCTGTGTAAACTGTTCTTTGTTTTCCTTTCTAGGATAATTAAGTAAAAGCCTACTAGATGAGTGCAATTACTCAAAATTAATCACTTTTAGGGTAGCTAAATCATGACAGATTAATTGCTGGTATCTATTCCTACATTAGGATTTGTTTTATCAGCAGAAATACCTAAGTAGCTCTCCTGTTCTAGTAAATCATTGCTCTTTATATTAAAAAATTGTAAATAATTGTTTATTATAATCAATTATACTTTTAATTAGCCTTTTAAAATAAGTTGGTTTTAACTATGTTTTATATGGCTGATATTTGGCTGTGCTTATGCCAAGCAAAATATTAAACTTGCAAGTGTTCAAGACCAGGTTGGATGGGGCTTTGAGCACACTGGTCTAGTGGGAGGTGTCCCTGCCTGTGATCTTTACAGTCCCTTCCAACTCAAACCATTATATGATTCTGTGATTATTCTATCACTTAGTTTCCTTCTGACAGTCTGGGGTATGGAATGTCACTCTGAGCAAAACAGTCTGACAGTAATACTGAATGCACTTTGTCACAAAGGCTAGGACTCCATTTGTAGAGGCAGTTCAAGAATTTAAATACATTATGATGTTATATGACATAAGGAAGAAATTCTTTATAAAGAGGGTGGTGAAAAACTGCAGCAGCTTGCCCAGAGAGATGGTGGATGTCCCAGCTCTGGAAACGTTCAAGGTGAAGTTGGACTCTGAGCAATCTGATCTCGTTAAAAATGCTCCTGCTCAGTGTAGGAAACTTTGTACTGGATTACCTTTATAGGCACCCTCCAATCCAAACCGGTTTATGATTCTGTTTCAAACCTCTGGTAACAACATTTCACATTAATTTTTTTAATAGTCAGGAATGCAGATTCTGTGTATTACCAACACATGAGATATCCACTACCTATTTGCTTTAATCCATGCAAAGTTTACTCCATAGGAAGGACACTTACAGTTGCCCAAGCTTTGACGCCACCTTAATTTTAGCCATCCAAATGTTAAGCTTATAAATTATTCTGGCTATCTGATTCTGTAATGACTAGAAAGGAAATGAGAGAGGCACTGTCAAAGGATGATTGATTCCACTCAGAAATCTGTACTGTGATCGCATTAATTAATTATTCTTAATGGCTAAAGTTATGCAAGATGAATTCAAGCACTTGTTGCTCGTACCAAAGAAGGAAAAAGAAAGACTACCATCTATTGAGCAGATTTTTTAAGGTTGGATAAGAAATACTATATTCTGTTAAACTGGCATTATATGGTAGTCTTTTGGATATCCGATTTAGTAACGGAGGGCCCTCTCCTCTGCAGGTAGATCTCTCCTTATTGACTCTAAACACACCCTGGACTTCTTAGCTCTGATATCTTACTTTAACATAGCTTCTATTAAATAAATGCCATTCACAAGGTCTAGAAAATCTGATGGCTATTGAGGTATTACTGTTGCTTTTGTGTTCAAGGCAATTTCTTATTGGTAGAAAACAACTAAAAGCAAAAATAGATGCCTGAACCTGTATTTTTTAAGACATGACTTTAAAGGTTATGATTTACTTTTATGATTTTTTGGATTTTAATATTAGGAATTTTCACAGCTCTCTAACACATTGAATGATAATAACTATTAAAAAACATAATTCAAATTAATGACAGACCCTGTCTGTCTGTCAATGCACAGTAGCACTTTACTGCTTTTGTGCCAAGGACTTACAATTACTGCAATGTTGAAAATGGATTTTTTAAAAGAAAGGAGCCAAACCCTTGACAATCTTAAATTTTATTTTGGGGTTCAAGTAGAAGTCACCAGAAAAAAAAGCTTAGCTCCTGTGTTAGTGAATGAGTGGGAAAAGTACAAAGACAAAGAAGAAGAAATGGATATCTTAAATATAGATTAAAAATTCTCGGTAGAAGGTAATAGGGTACTGACCTAGAACAGATTGAGATTAATGACAAGTGGTTCCGCTATTGTATTGATCAGTGCCTGAGGCTATTTAGTAGATGATAAAACACACTACATTGATTAAGGTTACTGGCAAAATGTTTCAGATGTCAAAGCCCCCGTAGTTTCCCTAAAGCTCAAAAACAAAGCCTTTAATTATGTGCATACAATGGAATATATGTATAAGCACATACATACACATACCTAAAATACTTAAGAACCACTGGCAAAGTAATTGTAGTATTACAAACTCATTTAAGTTTGATGAAAGAAAGGATATTGAAATGTTTGTTACCTGAGAGATCTGTTTCACAGTTAGAATCTTCACAGGGGGAGAAGTATAGATCTGGACTAACTAGTGACACAGTAGAAATTGCTGAAATGTTGAAAATATTAAAGAGAAGATGAGTAAAATAGGAAGAAGGCATAAAAAAACAAACATCTTCACCATGTAAAGAACTAATTATAATAACATTGCACACTCTTTGGTAAAATACTGTTGGGATTGCAAAACATAATTGAACTTCCAGAAAGCACAGCAATTACCTCAGAAATGAATGTTGACTTTGCAGAATTCACCAGGAAGAAAAATTAGTACTGGTGCAAGTATTGTGAATCTCCTTGGGTTTGTTTTTATCTGGTTTTCAGAGTTCCAGAAATATCTATTCTATTTCTTCTTGGAACAAATAGGCTCTTGATGTGGTCATGGTCAGAGCAATAATCTACCATACACTGAGTTAACTCACAGACTGTATCAAAGTGTGCAAGTTAATCAAAAGCTCAGGAGAAAAGTATATTCCACATGCAGAAGCTGTTCCTCAGTGTAAAATAGTGAACTGCAACCTCCTTAATTGTGTGACTTATGTTCAGGTATCTTTTACCATTCACAGAGATTCTGCAAGCAGGATATACAGTTTAAATGTTCAAAGCAATTATTTATTGTCTCATATACACAGATGATAGCAAAGTCACGCTACTGTGATTAGTATTTGCTCACCAGCCCTGAAGAGAGACCAGATGAGTCTCTGCTGGCCAGGCAGTCATCAGTCAACTGTAGAAGTGCTGCCTCTGTTCCTTGCAAAAGGCTGATCCTCAATCTTACTAAATGCCCATTTACAGGTTTTCTACGTTTTTTGTCTTTGGACTGTAGTCCTCAAGAAACTTTGTCAGTTCTTTCTCTGGTTTTGTGTTTGGGTTTTTTTGTTTGTTTTTGTTTTGTGTGTTTTTTATTTATTTATTTAATTTTAATTTTCCTTGAATCTTTGAATTGTTAGCTATTGTAGTCTCAATAATTTTACTTCTGTCTGTGTTTTTGTTCTCCTTATCTTGCCTGGATTTAACTTTTGTACTTTGTCACATCTCAAAAGCAATTTTCTCTGACAGAAAGCTGCTCAACTGTGCTACACAAAACTGGGCTTTTGATCACAGAGAGATGAATCTCTTGGCCATGTCTTGTACCAGTGTCTTGTAAATTTGTCCTTACCTATCTGGTACGCTTGATCAAGGTTGTGTGCAAAGGTCCATCTGTAAATATACATATATAGTTACATGTAAAGATACATATATATTCCTGAAATTATCTTCCAGCTCCCTCATCCTAAATTCACTGTCTTACAGTCAGTATGGCAAAACTCCAGACAAACATCTATATAATATTTTATAATAGGTGTAATCTAAATAATAGATGGATGAATAAAAATTTGATAAAAGATGTTGTGCTTCCTTTGTATGATTTTTTTCTTTGTTCCATGCAAGACATAGGAATTATAGATGTCCAAATGAAACTGTCAGCAGCTGCTCCTCCTGTATCATTTTATTTCTTCTGTGTAGACCCACTGAATGAATCTTTCTGCAAAAACATTAGGAATTTTTTAGGTTAGTCTGTTCTGTCCAGTGAAGGGGATAGAAGTAAAAATGTTCTTGTTTCTGCTGTGGAATAATAACTGGGCTGTTTCTGACCAGTTCTCCAAATTTGAATGCAAAAAAGAGGAAAGGAATAATTAAAAAATAAAACTTTATACTTTTTGATCATGAAGGATAGTGGTATGGACCAGGGAAAAAACCAGTTACTTTATGTGTTTATGTTATAATATCTATGTCTGAAGTGTCACCCTAAAGTCCCTATTTATTCTGTGGGAGAAATTGTTTCATATAGGACAGGTTACTTGTGCCCTATGGCAGACATTGAAACCAAGTCAGATGGATTGCACCCTAGATTGGCAGATGTAATTACTATGCTATACTACATTGCATTAAAAGCCATGGCATTCAGGTGAAGACCCTAGTGACTACAAAAAAAGGAAAAACCACACACATTTTAAAAAGGGTGAAAATGAGGATTCTGTAAACTGTGAAATGGTCTGCCTCTCCTTTGTGCTCTGTGAGATCATGGACCCTACTACTGGAAATTATTTCAGGGCAAATGGAAGATAGAGTTTAGAGACAGTGAAAATGTGCTCATCAAGGGCAAGTCATGCCTGACCAATCTAGTGGCCTGCAATAGTGATTGTGTTGGTGGATAAGGGCAGAGCTACTGACGCCATATGCTTTGACTTCTGTAAGGCCTTTGACATGGTCCCAGACAACATTATTACTTGTGAATTGGAGAGATACGGGTTTGATGGGTAAGGAATTGACCAGATGACCACATCCAAAGAGTTACAGTCAATAACTTAACGTTCAAGTGGAAATCAGTAACCTTCAGAGGTTCATACTGGGATCAATACTGTTCAGTATCTTTGTTAATGACATAGACAGTGGGGTGGAGTGCACCTGCAACAGGTTTGTGGATAACACCAAGCTGAGTGGTGCAGCTGATACACTTGAGGGAAGGAATGCCGTCTGGAGGGTCCTGGACAGGCTTAAGAAGTGGTTCCATGAGAACTCTGTGAAGTTCAACAAGATGAGCCTTGCACTTGGCTTGAGACAATCCCCGGTATCAGTATAGATGGTGGGATTAATGGATTTAGAGCAGTCCTTAAGAGGACTTGGGGTTACATGGGTGAATGAAAAATTGGACTTGCACTTTCTGCCTCAAAAGACAACCTTATCTTGGGTTGCATACAAAGAAGTGTGGCCAACATGTCAAATGAGGTGATTCTTCTCCTCTACTTCACTCTCTTGAGAGTCCGCCTGGAGGATTGCATCCAGCTCTGGGGCTGGCTGGCATAAGAAAGACATGGAACTGTCAGAGTGGGTCCAGGAGAGGACCATGAAAATGATCAGAGGTCTGGAATACAGCTTCTATGATGAAAGACCGAGGAATTGTTCTCCAGGTTGTTCAGCCTGGAGCAGAGAAGGCTCCAGGGAGACCTTATAGTGGCTTTTTAGTACTTGAATTGGGCTTATAAGAAAGATGAAGAGAGCCTTTTTACCAGGGCCTTCAGTGGCAGGAAAAGTAGCAATGGTTTTAAACTGAAAGAGGGTAGGTTTAGACTGGATATATAGAGGAATCTTGTAATGATGAGGGTGGTAAGACAATGGAACAGGTTGCCCAGAGAAGTTGTGCAACCACAACTTCTCCATCTTTGGAAGTGTTCCAGCCCAGGTTGGATAGGACTTTGAACAACCTGATCTAGTGGAAGATGTTTCTATGCATTGCAGTAGGGGCTGAACTAGGCGATCTTTAAAGGTCCTTTCCAATCCAAACATTTCTGTGATTTTAATATGCTGCTTTGTCTTTGCTTAATGTAATTGAACTAAGTACTTCACAAGGAATTCTTCAATATAGATGTCTAAAGTTAGGCGAATTGAATCCTATCCATGGTATTTTTAATGACTAAATTAATAGGTTTCATGTTGGAAAAAGAGAGATTAACAGGGGAATAGAAGAAATAATTAACTGTGGAATTCCTTTCAATATCTGAGAGCGCTGTTCAGGGAAGCGGAGACTTGGTGTGCGTAATTGTTTTATTATTTCAATTTTGTTTCAAAGGAACTTTTGGGAAAAGTGTTCTTTTTAAATATAAAAATGCTGCTGAAGCAATATGGCAAGACTTTAATGTTTTTATTATAAAAAAATGGAAACAAGGGAGTGACACAGCTTTGGGTTCGGGGAAGGGACCAAACCAGCGTGGGGGGTTCTTGCTCCAGCCTTTGAGGAAAAGGTCTCCATTTGAGGCAGCCGGCGGCAGCTGGTCTCTAGTTATGCGAGACCGCAGGGCACAGGAGTGCCAGCCCGGCAAGAGTAGCGCAGCGCTGCTGAAAGTCCTGAGCCCAAAGAAGGAGACACGAGACACAGATGTTGTTCAAAGCAGGGGTAAAAGCTGATTCAAATTTATTCACGGGCGTTCAGGGTAGATATAGGGTTGGTTGGGGTAGGTTCTGGAAACTGGGCGGAGGGAAGGAGGAGCATGCAAATCCCCCTACAAACATTGGGTAGGGGAAATGAATATGGATAAGGGGGTGGTAACTGGGAGGTGCCGATCAGGTTTCCCCACCAGCTGGGTAGGGGAAGCCCACCAAAACCTGGGATTGGTCAGTACCTCGGGGTAACAGACCAATAGAATAATTGTTGCTGTGCCTGGCAGGGCAGACACCAAGTCCTTATGGGAAAGAGAAGGTTAAAGTAACATGGAGTCCAACCTAACATTAGGTTTTCTTCCTGAACTTAAAACACAAGACATTATCAGTCCATCATGCAGTAAGCGATTCGGTTGGTGTCCCTTCCTCGCCAGCACCTTTCACTGCGCTTGCCTTCCACTCTGCGAAGGATGTCTCTGCTGTTTCAGGATCTCCCTGGTCCACAATGCTTGCTTTCCACATTTCAAAGGTGTTCTTATTTTGCTTACTCCCGACAAGGGAGACTGAGAAGCACTTTGTTAGCATTTAAAAATATGACAATAAACATTAAACAGGTTTTGAGTTGGTTTTTTTGTTTGTTTGTTTTGTTTTGTTTTTTCCCTGAGGGATAAAATACTACATAACACTTTAAAATGGAATAGCAAAATTAGTGTTTTCTCCCACTTGAAGAATTTAGAAAGTGTTTTCACTAAATGAAGAAACAAAAAAAAAATAATAATGGTACCAAAATTGATTGGGAACTCTGGAAATGGTACTCATTGTTTGAAGCTTGAAGTTGCAGAAATATGTATTACTCCCTTCGTCAGACTGAGGAAGGTATATTTGGGAGACTGTATGATTTGTAGATGAGATTAGTAGATATTGCCAAATCTTTTTTTTGTTAATCTGAGACATTTCTTCAACTAAAAAAAAAAATTAAAAATAGTGGTATTAAAAGAATATAAAAAAAAGCACCCTCCAAAAATTTATTTTAAATGGTTAAACCTCTAACAATGGAAGATGAAATCACAGAAATAGTGGTTTTGATTTATGCGCAATCAAGATGTGGGCATCAACTCCTTGTTAAATGCAAGTAGCGTATTGAACTAGATATATTCTTTAAGGAAATTCACAGGATTTCCTGTCTTTACTAAAGTATGTCAAAAATTTGCACCTATCTTTTCATTACCATCATCTTAGATTCTATGTATGCACCTGAATACAAGATCTGAATTTTTAGCTTTTATTAAATAGAGCTTTAGGTAATATGACAACCATTTGTCAGAACCTTTGCTTCAGCGTTTTCAACTATTTGAAGATCTCACTTTTCGGAAGGAAATTCTAATGAGTTCCTCTGCATTTCAGTGTGTCATTTGAGAGATCTTTCAGAATTTATCCAGTTGAGGATGGCAGCAATTTCTGATGATGATGTTGATGGCCAGTTTCCACAAAAAATCTGACTTTGGTGACTTGTTTATTTTGCAGTTGTTACACTGAGTTGCCAAGCAGCCGTATGGTTCCCTCCAGTAAAGAGAGAATATGCCATAGTTACGCCAAATCACAGAATCAGAAAATGGTTTGGGTGTGGATAGGACCTTAAAGATCATCTAGTTTCAACCCCACTATCATGGGCACAGACAACTTCTACTAGACCATGTTGCTTAAAGCTCCATCCAAACTAGCCTTGAACACTTCCAGGAATAGGGTGTATTCCGCAACTTCTCCGAGCATCCTGTGCCAGTGCCTCAATAACGTCACAGTAAAGAACTTCTTCCTAATAACTAATCAAAACCTATTTTGTTTCAATTTAAAGCCATTAACCCTTGTCCTATCACTACATTCCCTTGCTTCTGGGGCTAGGGAATAAAATTAAATGCAGGAGCTGTGCTAATGTAGGACAGCAATGACTAAGGAACTCTGAAGCCAGGAACCACTTTAAAGCTCTCTATACCAGGGTAACTATCATGAGGTTCACCTTTTTCCTGTTCTATAGGAGAATGGAGAAACAGTGAGTAAAATGTTAATTTCAGCCTTAAATTCATATTATTTATCAATTAAGCAAATATTAAAAAAATTGGTTACCTTTCTTGGAATCTCATAATTTTCTAAATCAATTAGCAATCCAGGGCATTAGAAAAGTGCATGTGTATGAAACCAAGTAGATCCAAAGTTTGGTACAGCTATCCTGCTGGATGCACAAGATACTGATAATTCTATTTCACCAATCCTTTACTTTTTATGCAAAACTTGCAAGATAACACTAAAAAATAAAATATTGAAATATTGAATTTTCATTTTTTTCTCTTTAAATTGTGTTTTGTGTATTCTTGAAGCTCCTTAAGTACATCATGAGAATTTTCAGATCTTGAGTGCATAACATAATCTGTTCTATTCAGTTTGTATTTCAATACAATTACTCTAAACATAATTCCATACAGTGAGTTTTTCTTGACCTTTTTTTTCATTTGAATTGGATGTTTTTTAGAGAAAATGAAACAAAAAATACAAATAAAAATATTGCCATATGGAGCAAGAAAAAGAAAACATTTAAACATGCAAGTTACTAGAAACCTTGATTGCTGAGCTGGAATTTTAAAAATAATGCGACTTGTCTAAAATATGACATCAATATAGTGTTAAGCAATGAAAAAGGAAACATGATACCTAAACATATCAGAACCTTTCAGATGTATGCAGTGAAAAAATCTTTAGACATCTCTGAAGCTTACTGTTGGTTTAGTTTTGTATCTGTGAAAGTATTCTGTATTGTTTAAGATAGCATAAAAGATTTTGTGCAGATAAAGATCAAGTTGATGAAAATATATTGTTCCTAGTTTTGTCTAGCCTTACATTTCCTGAGCTGAGAACTGAAGCAGAAAAATCTGTAAAACTCATCCCTGATAAAACTATTTCTTGTGTTTGTCTTGTGTGGTCTTTAGTGTATCTGGAAATGTAGCAACTGTCCCGTTCTATCTTGACTTGACTCCACAAGGGGAGAATGCAGTCATTTTCTCTCCTGCTCATATTAGCACGCCTTGTCTTTATTTTCTGTCTTGGGTAGTTTAGTGTGCATAGACATTATGATATTATCTGTGCTGTCAAGTCATCTCGGAGCTCATATTTGGCATTTAAGCTCAAAGTTCCTGACTTTCCACGTTGCCTACTTGATTCCTCAAGCTCTGTCTCCCGCATGGGGCAATCTGAGATTCACTGATCTGCAGCAGTATCTGAGACTTCACAGTTGGCAGAGTATGTGTGAGGACAGCAGGGGCTGTAGAGGTCTCTCTGGAACAGGCAGAGAAGCAGAACACAATGGAGACAGTTGTGACATTGGGACTGGGACTGGAGTGGGAGTCACACACAAAAATGACAAGAGGTGCTTCTCTTCCATAGCTGCAGAAGACCAAGGGATCCAATAGATCTCAAAGAGAAAGATTTTGAAAACAGTTTTGACTAATTAGCAACAATGTCTTTTTCCAGAATTTGTGTATCTTGTATCCTCACACTGTTCCCCAGTTAGAACCAGGACAGCAAATTTCACATCAAATGTATTGTTTACCTTGCAAACAAGTACAGAAAAACAATTTTTATGTAAAGAGGAAAATTCAGACAGGAAACTTTTTAGTTGTCTGTCAGAGAGAAGTTCCAAGACATAGAAACGATACTGAACTACACTGAACCATCCATAATTAAAAATAATTTAGCTCTTCTACTTTGGTGATTTCAAGTGGAGTACTTTTTTCTCCAATAATTCATTTCTTTCAATTCCAATAGCATATTTATCCAATGTCAATGTATTTACCTAATGTAATATAGCAAGTGCTGTATGATAGAAAAGTGAAAGAATCAAGTTGGGATTTCAGCTTTTGAACATCTCTAAATATAGTTTCTAATACGTTTCTTATATTTTTACAAAGATTTTAGATAGTAATTGAATTATCTGTGAACATTCTTTGTTAAACCATGAGGTATTTACATAAATATTTGCTTTGAAGACTCATAAGAAAGAAATGCAGGGGCTGCCAGTGTGTGATAACGTGACCATTTCAGGATCCTCACAGCAGTGACACTTTTTCACAATAGAATTACAGAATCATTTAGGTCGAAAAAGACCTCTAGCACCATCGAGTCCAAGCATTAACCCAGCACTGCCAAGTCCACCACTAAACCTAACTGTCATATCTACATGTCTTTGAAATATTTCCAGGGATGGTGACTCCGATATTTTAGAAATATCTTGAGTGATATCCACAGGTTGCTTCATTATTTTATTAACCTCTAGATGACAATATAGGTTACTCATGTATTTCAGGATTTGTTGAATTGAGACCGCAAGAATGAGAGTACTGGAAATGTCAAATGCTATATTTAAAATGGGAACCATTGTAAGGTAGCACAAAAAATGGGTTTGTTCAAATCACTACTGTCTGTTCAACTTATTAGGAATGAGCCAGTGAGTTTGTTATCTGTTTAGAATACTTTTATGTACCTAAACGCCTCACTTATGTTCTCAAATCCTTGTTTGCTTTCCTTGAGAGTCTTTTCTTGTGTGGGAGAAGTATACTAAAATTAAACAAATATATGGCCTTACAGCAACTCCAAAAAAGCAATTTTTCTTCATTTCAGTGCTAGTTTTTTTATGAAATATGCGTGAGGCACAAAATTGGCATCTGCAGATGTACACAGATTTCTGATCCTACATCTGTTAGTTAAAATCAAAACAAAACAACCCTATCAAGAATTATTAAAAACAACAAATGGAAAACTTTCCCTTCAGAAGCTCTTCTGTTAAATCTTGGGGGAATATTCAAAGCAATATGCTCTCTGAGTTCTGGTTGTTTTGTTTGGTTTTATTTTCTTTTCCAAGTCTTTCTGGACCAGACACTAGAAAGGAAGCTTTAGTAGCATCCTCTGTAGTGACAAACAGTTGTATTCACTGTTTGTTGAAACATTACCTAATAGTCTCATCACCATGACTTCAGCTGCTTCAATGGCTTTTTGACTTCCATGGCTTTGGTTGCTGACACAAGCAGCAACCTCTACTCAATCTCTGATATAAGTTGTGATGATTTGCTTCTTAATTTGATGAAGTTTGTAGAAAAAAAACAAACAAGAATATTTATAATCAAAGCATGCAGATGTATCCCTCCACATTTACCACAACTTATGGCATTCTTTTTTTGCTAGTATAATTTCGTGATTAACCTGGTACTGAATATCAAGTTAAACAAGAAGGATATTTCTCACTGCATCATCTGGGCTACTCTACATTAGGAGGTTGTCAGATAAGAAGAAATGAAGGGGCTGATGCTCTATAAACATCCAGGACATGCTGCACTGTAAAATTGTATTGATAATTAAAGTAGTAATACAACTTAATGAGACAATATAAAAATTATGTAGCTATTTTTCAGAGCTGAGTTTTTAAACCTATTCTAGCAATTTGAGATTGAAAATGTATTTTGCACATTTAATTACATAATTTGTTTAAACAATTTAAAGGGTGCCTAGAGGTTTTCATGAGGATGTTTTCTACTTCTGTACAAATTCAATTTCCTTTCTGTTATTCAAGAAATTCTAATAAAATTAGGATGAGGTTAACCAGAACCTGAACATTTCAGATCTTATTTCTCTGTCAAGATGAAAGAGAAAGGGATCTTTTTACCAAAGGAATCAGTAAACAGAAGGCAACTGCTCTTATCAATTTTTGCTGTATCCTACAACTTTTCCTTTGACTCCTCTTGTCCATTGCAGTTCATTTTTCACTGATTCTGATAATATTCAAATAGATGCCACTAGAGAGACAGACAATGACTTCAGCTTTGATGTGATGGTATGGATCTAAGAGGATGTTAGTGTTTCTGAAAAAAAAGCAGAAGCAAATTTTTTCTATATTTAATTATTGCAATGTCAGTACTTGTACCTTTGTCTTTTTTCACTTTGTAAACTTCGGGTACCGTAAGCTGACTATGGTGACATCTTGGAGGATGCACGCAGGCCGCTGTATTTTGGCAAAGTTTATGAAATGGTTAAAAGAATCTAATGCTACTGTGGAAATTTAAGTGTGGTGTAGCCGAATCTTTTTGCACTGTGATTAAAAATCCCAAAAAACCATTGTGACTTGTTGCATTTAATTTTATATGTGAAAGAATATCAGAAGTTAGGCAATCCAGTTGTAACCACTGTTTTTTTCTCTTCTAAAACCTCAGATTGTCATATGGGTTAAGAATTGCAGTAGCCTGAGTTTTCAAAAAAAGCCTATAGGAAACATATGCCTGCTACCCACTGAAGCATGAGAACACCTAGCAGCAGCTAAAACCCCCATGGAGGACTGGGAAGGTCCAAAGGCATTTTATTTCTCTGTTGCTATATAAGAATTCTAATTTTACATTAGAATTAAAAGGTCAAAGATTTTCTGTGTTTATTTAGTTTTAATATAATAGAAGCAAGTTGACGAGGTCTAGGAGCTCTACTATTAAGTTGAACAAGTTTAAGATGGACTTGGTTCTGTCTAAACTCGTCATCACATCTTTATAACAAAATCATAAATCCTGACAAAGTTACAGTGCATCAGATTCTCTTTACAATTTGCCAAGTCTTTTTTATCTTCAACTGACCGAAATAGTTTCACACAACTAGAAGGGTCTATTTAAACAAGTAAGTATTTTAGAAGCCCAAAAGATAAGGGGCTAATGTGTATTTCTCAACTACCGATAGTCATGGAACCAACTGAGGTCTATTGGTAAGTACATGCTGTGCAAACAGGCAAGAGTATAATAGGAGATGGAGGATATATGGATGTAGGGTAGCACTTTTCTGGGCAAACAATTAGGGCTCTTGGAGTTAAGCACAACGTAGTGCAGTGCAATTGCAGGAATTAGGTAAAGAAGCGGGCATGGAGTGATGTCGAAAGGTTGGTCCAGTAGGGAGGGGTCAAGACAGCCAAAGACCACTGAAGCCCTTCAATTGATTTCCAGAAAGGTCGAGAAAAACGAACTGCACATGACAAGTAATTAGCATAGAAAATATGAAACTTAGACCAGGGTGGGGAAAACTTATTTATAAAAAGGTACACCCACAAAGCACAGGTGGTGCTAGGACTGATGTATCTTCCTTGCTTCCTTTCTTCTTTCCTTTCTTCCTCTCTTTCTTTTCCTCTCTTTAATCTCTGTATTTTTATAAAGGACTAACCCATACCAGTTTCCATGCATAACAAAACTTCATAAATTTTTGTGGACCTTCTAACTTCTATTGCTTTCTGACTATGGGCATCTGCGGTTCAATGATGCTAAATTACAAATTGTATCTATCAAATATGTATGTCTGTGTACATGAAATAAAAATATTTATTAAAACTGAGGAAAGAAAAAGGAATTAGAAATACCATAAATTTTGCAGTCCTGTGAAGAACTAATAATATACCCATTTCCATTTGTAATGAATCATACTTAGCTTACCGATGCAATTTGTTCTGTTGAAGTTAAGAAAACAATCCTTACATTTTAGCGATAACATTTGTTGAAAGCTTATCTTTCTCTAATCATCTTTCTTCTGTTATTTAAGATCCCAGACATCTGGACTCACCCATTGCCACTCCTTTGGCTATAGATGTCAATAGTTTCTGATCCTTCACTTCTAACAAATTTATCTCAAGCATGTTAATATTTCTCAGTGATAACTCAACTAAGTTGTTTAGTAGGTCTCCTGTTACATTTTTTTAACTTAATGCAAAAACTTAGGACTTAAATGAATTAATTTCCTGGACAAATCCTTGTCCTAAATTATTTATTTAAAAATAGAAGTGTGGCTCTAAAAACTATTCTAGAAAGAACAAATCATACTTTTCGCTCTGGTAGTATATTGGAGTTTTCAAATGTTAGTAAATATGGCTTAAATTAAAATTCTACATAAAACCCCTTATATATTTTTTTAAAAATGAAAATATAATGAAAGAAATGTTCGTATGAGACATCTTAAAGAAATTTGAATTTGTGGTATTTTTATTTAGTGGTATATTTTACTCAATTTTTTTCAATATTAGTGCATTTCAAACGGTAGCAACCTGTCATATTAAATTCTGTTGCAATTGTGTGTTTTATCACCACACTGAAACAGCAGATTTTCTTTTCTCAGAACTGGAAGGATTCCCTGGACAATCAATGTAAATGCCTTATCACTTACTCCATTATAGAGTTCCATTTATAAACATATCAAGCACATCTTTCCAGAACAAATCATACACTGCTTGCTTTGCAATGAGACAGTAGGAAGCCTGGTGTCTTGAACATGAGAATGAGTATTATTTTGAAGAGCCATTGTTTCCAGAATTCTAATTTTAGCATAGATTTCTTTTACTAATGTATAATAAAGTATTGCTTGTGCTGTATTTTTTTTTCCGCATGACTTGGTTTTATAAGTAATAAAAGGCTTAAAGTAGAAATCTTCTTGCAAGATACTCTGAAGAAAGATGTAGCAAAAATATCAAAGATCAGAAAGAAATTAAAAGGACTCAATATTTATCATTTAACTCAGGAATAGTAAAATTAAGGAAAATAAAATTTTGTAGTTTCTTGTTCTTGTGCATGATCTTTGACACTGTAAATTTGGCAGCTATGCATAAATAACCAGAACACAAGATCAGAACAAGGCCTTGAGGAGAGAAAATAAAATTCTCCTCAATGTCTTGCCTTAGTTCTCTGATACCGATCCATCAGTTCAGGGAAGATGCAATCCCTGCTTACTTACTAAATTTTCAGAAATCATTGCAGTCCTTTGAAAATTAGCATATAGGCCAGACATATAGATTCTTCCTATGGAGTTTTAGTTAACCTCCTATGGCATGTTGTTTCTTATCCATTTCATGTATGCTTTTTGAAAAAGAATCAAGATGAATTAGTATTTTCAGGAAATGCTAAATTTAAAAGTTATCAGCTGTTACTATCTATTACATTTTTCTAATTTCATTTAATACCATACACTTAGTTGTCACAAGGACAGGCCATAGATAATAGATACAAAGAAGTGAGGGTTTTTGGTGTTGAATGACATGCAGAAAAAAGGATTTAGTAAAGATTCTGTAAGCGAAGATTTTCCCCCTAATGTGAACTCAGTCTCCCTCAGCTTCAAAATATTTGTTCAACCAAGAAAAGGAGGATTGACAGATCACTTCAGCACTGTTTTTGTGACAGTTTAAAGCCTTTTAAAGGACTTTCCTTCTGCATGAAGGGCAATGCCCAGTCCAGCCCACCCCTACATTAGTGCAATGGCAAGGCTGCAAAGCAAATAGGGACAAAAGGTGAAATGTGAAAACAAGGTTTGCAGTAGGACTTTGAAGAGCATTCTGTGATAACTTAATGATACAGAAGAATTGTACATATGGGTATTTTTCATATGGTAGATAACGTTGCTAGAGTTGCAGGGAGACATTTTTAGCTCTCTGAGGCATTTTTAACTCTCCTCTTGCCTTCAGACACCTCTTAACTCCTGCCTTCTAACTTTCTGCCTCATACTTGCCAGACCTGTGCAACTGTTCTCCCTGGACTGCAACAGCAACTATCAACTTGGATAAGGCAATGCTGCAACTTGATGTCACTTTCTTACTCTGAGTTTGCTATAGGTCACAGAAGATAAGACAGACTCACAACAGAACACAAACTCTCTCCTTGCCCTAAGCTAGTGCATTCCCCTGGGCATCAAACCATTTGAACCTGATATAGGCTCTGTTAAGCATCTATTGATGTTAGCATAATTCTGCAGTTCAAGAATCTGACCATTTACAGCCTTTATCAATTAGTATGAACTAAAGTTTCAGCAGGAAGAAACTATCTAAATTCCAGAGAATGAATGTCCTATCCACAGAATTAACAGGAAAAAGTTTATGGATAAAAGTTACATATTTCATTTAATTTTATTAAAGGCTACTCTTTCTGTTTGTGTTTTTTTGCCCTATTTTTGCCCCCAGACCATATAGAATTCAGGATCTGTTTTTCAAGACAGATAGGAATCACAGGATCCAATCAGGTCCTTGGCATCTATTTAGGAAATTATTGTCTTTATAACAGGGACCAAATTATTTTTCTTTCTTACTGGTACATGAATTTCACTTAAATAGGGAAGAGTGTTACTCAAATTTGTCCTTTCTTTATTCAGCCTACAGCCCATTCTTCAAGCCTTTGTCATTTGATTAGCTTGATTGACGTGATTAAGGGCTTTATGTTTTGTCTGTCCAGATTTACTGTCCTTGTGAACTCTGGCATGGAGGAATAAAGAACAGAGAACTTGAAAGTGATTCCCCCAACCCAAATTCAAACTTCTACCAACACCACAGGGCAGAAAAAGCATGACAGTGAGACTATGTCTGAGTCTTTTCAGGCTTGCTTTCAATGCTCCCCAGAAACTTGGGTATTTTCACAGTACAAATGGAAGAAGCTAGATTTCTCTGGCTTTGCTCATTCAATATCCAGTTCTTTATGAGGCAAAAGATTATTGAAGAAAGCTGTGATATGTCAATGCAGAACAAAATTGCACTGAACTCAAGGATGAATGTGCACAAACCATGCACCTCCTTTTTCCATTGTAACATATATATGTATTATTTATGAGAAAAAAAGAAAGATATTAATACAGTCTTTTTTAATGTCACTTAGCAGTATTTCAGCATTTGCTTCCCTGCTACAGGCCACTGATAGCCACTTTTTATATATTCTCTTTTAGGAGAATACAATACTAGTTGACCTTCTGATCTTATCATAACATATTGTTATTATGCTGTCTTGTGATCAAATATAAAAATTTAAATGTGAAGTAGCCTTGGACTTCCCTAGGGAGAAATAACAACAGAAACCATATTTAGGTGTCTGTCCTCACATTTTTGTCTTTTGGGCAGAGCAAGAATATAAGAGGGAAAGCACGTCTCCCTTTTAATTTCTTTCAGTTTAAAAATCTCTTTTCATGTTGCAGTCCTCTATAAGCAAATTCAAAACATTTTTCTTAGGAAACAATAGTGTGCTAGGTTAAATACGATGCTATGGTGAAATATTCTTTTTTCTATATATGATTATGATCAAGCCACAAGGTTTTTCAATCCTGCTATACTAAAACAGTCAACAACATGCAAGATTGTGAATTTAAGCTCTGCACAAAGCACGAAATTTTCATCCTTGGTGAGGAAAACTGAACTGAGTAGTTTGAATCAGCTGTAATGGTTGTGCTCCCTCACAGCCTTTTGTGCATCTCCTCACTGGCAGATCATGAGACACTGAAAAGTCCTTGACTTAGGGTAAGCACTATTTTGTGACAAATAGAACATCAATGTGTTATCAACATTATTCTTATACTAAATCCAAAACACAGCACTGTGACAACTTTTAAGAAGAAAATGAATGCTATCCCATCTGAAACCAGGGCAATCAGATGTTTTAGACTATAAAAATGAAATATCTTCACTTTCAAAACAACTTCCTTAAACTGTTTAAATTTCACTAATTTCAGCATTCTTCTGGACACGCATTCAAATCAGCTTGAAGGGAAAATTTTCAAATCCTGAATTTACTTTTTTACTAACTATTGTTCATAATCCTTTGTGCAACACTCTGAGGACTCTAAGGCTTTTGATAGATATGTAGAATCACCTAAATACAGGATGGAGTATTAGCTGATCAGAACTGGTATATAGAGCACAGTGCATGAAAATCTAAAATGAGCATCTTAGACTGAGAAAAAGGCAGCACTGAAGGGTTCCTCATCAAGTTATACTTCCTTCAGTTGAAGAAAGCAAGATGAAGTCAAGCAAGGCATTTAACCACATAATTGGAGTTCAAAATTAAAGTTTCTGTAAATTATTTAGGTTTGATTTTAATGTTGGTTATTTCTTTGAAAGCTTTCCTTGCAAATGTTGTCCAGTAATCACACTGATATCTCTCATGGAAACCTTTCCCTTGATCAATCATTTCTTTACATGCTCTCTAGACCCTTTTCAGTAGAAGAGTCAACAAGTGAATTTTACCAGTAACTCCTTTGTCTCTCCTACTAATTTCTTAAGCAAATTTGTAACTGTCCCAGTCTATACTAGCCTTCTAACTTTGACTGTCATAGTATTGACCCAACTCCCTAATGCATTTCTTAACAACCCCACTTCTCTTAGAAAGTATTTATTTGACATTATACATTTTCCTATACCTGGGTCTTTACTCTGATATGACAAGTCCAAATTGTCTATATATTAGCCTGTCAAATGGACAGTGGCATCAGGTGTAAAGTTTCAATGTGTGCTTTAAAGAGCAGAACAAAATAGATTTAATTTGAATGTAAAGAAGGTTGGATTTAAAAAAAAGTGTCAAAGCTAACAATGTATAAAATGGGGAATACAGCATTTAGCTCTCTAAAAGAAGCTAGATTTAGAATGATTTGGGTTAAAGATCATCTAGTTCCAACCCCCCAGCCATATAGAGCAACTTTTTTTTTTTTTTTTTTTTAGATATTTCAACTGTAGTGTTTTCTGAGTATATCAGGAGACATAACTGTGCAGGTCAGCTGTTTGTGACCAGCTCTCCTTCTTTTCTCTTTCCATATGAATCACTAGATCATTTCTTTCATGCTATTTTTAGCTTCTTTGTAATTTTTCTGTTATTGTTACTGAAAATATAAGTGCATTCAACACCTCTGAGAATTTCTTCCTGGTAGGCATTGTCACATATGACATAGTCTGTTACACTTCATAAAGCTGACATAAAACTCCCTAGAGTCTGTTTAGATGATATAATTGAATTAATCACTTATAGCAAGCTGCCCATGAGAGGGGTATAAAGGAACAAATGTCAAACTTTTGCCAGGACAGAGCAAGACATTATTGGTAAAGAGAGGATTTGTATTATACAGAGTGACAACTTTGGGAACAATCTTCATATTTCATATCAAATTTTTCTTTTGGTCTCGTGAAGCTGCATATATGTTGTGGGGTTGAAATGAAATAAATTTCAAAGGTTACTAATGATAATACCAACTGTAAAAACATAGGATTTAACAGGTAATTTCCAAAGATTCATATGTGTTTCTCTTTTGCTTGATTATCCTCTTCTCCCCCTCAGTTCTTGTAATCCACGAGGTGAATAGGAATTGAAAAATGTCTTATGACACTGCATATCCAAAGCGATTCTGACACAGCAAAAATGCTAGGAAAATCTCTCTCTCAAAATGGTCAAGTGTCTCAGCTGAACCCTTATCACACAAATGTACAAATGAGGCTTACAAAGTAAGTAGAGGGAGAAAAGCTAATTTCAGTTGCCACTAAAATACTGTGTTATGTAAATTGACAGAGAACTGTGTATTCAAGTAGTTGAATTGTGTAGTCAATCACTTTCAGAGATATTTTAATTATTTTATTAAGAAAGCTTCATAGACTTTGGGCACGTGTCAAAGCAATGAATTGGTTAAATCCTTTTGCTAGATGATTTGCATCAGGTCTCTGGTTTTAAACTTTTTATGAATGTAACCAATTTTATGGAAGCCCCTGATGGCACTTAATGTGGCCTTCTTCAATGTCAAATAGGCTACAAACAAGTTTTTTTCATGGTAGAAGATGAGAAATACTGAATATGCTGTGAAATATTCGATATATACACACTAGCACGAATCTGTAAGAGTCAAATTCTACTCTCAGCATTCTTTCTCCATTTTTAATTCTTCTGTAATTGTAGAAAGCATTCCTAAGCCATGACAATTGTTTTTACTTTACTGCTCAGTGCTTTCTATGTAAGCACAGCAGATAAAACTAACAGATTGTATAAAACATAAATACGAAAATAATTTCCTAGGAGTTGCACAATCTGGTCTTTATTTCTTGTTATAAACTACTCTATACCAAATAAAAATGTATGTGCAATAATGTTAACCCCCTCCTACAAATGCTGTTAAAAATATGGCAAGTTATGGAAGTTTCCTACATACTATTAAAATACTAAACCCTCAATCTATCAGACTTCCTTCTCATCAGATACCATCCTTCCTAAATCAGTCACCAACACAATATGTGTGTCATTCTCTTTCTCCCCTACTTGTGTATCCCTCACTTTTTTTCTCAATAAAATAAGTTCAAGGAGAGATTTCCCCTTTATCCATATTTTGTCTGGTATTCTACAGATTCCTGAGATTCTGTTCTAGTATCTTTAAAGGCTATTTATCATAAATGAACCTGTTTGTTTTGAGTGACTGAGCTATTAAAACCCTTCTTGATAGTTCTGCAGACAAAATATCTTTAATTTAAAGCTATCTAAGTGGATTTGTGGCTGGTTGTGATACCATGGTATATATTCGATTTTTCACATCATAGCTTAGGTCTGTGCAATGCACATGCTAGAATATATGGCTAAAAGTCCCAGGAACTGACTGCAGAGGACAAAGAGGCAAGTGAAATATCCTGCATCAATCTCCATTTCATCTCTTCTTTGGAAGTGTGATTCTTAAAGATGACTATTTTTCTCAACTTCAACTTTCTCAGGAAACATGCATCAATCTCCTGCCCCAATATCATGTAAATTGTTTTTTTGTTCTTATGCAGCTCTCCATGACAGCAGAATGCTCTTCCTGGAGCAAAATTATGGATTCTCTTCTCAAGTAACATGACCAATCTTTTGACAGTCCAACATTTTGACAACTTCTATCGAAGTCATCTATTCCTATCATGAAAGTAAAATATCTTCCCTGATAGTGGCAAGTAATGTTCCTGCATTTTCATAGGCAACCTTCGTGCAATGTGTTCCTTCATTTTTCAAATGCAGAGTTTGAGGAAACTCTAAAGGTCTGGTTTTCAGAGAGCAGACACTCAGTATTTCACTCAGCTCTTTCACTTCAAGTACCTCAAACCACCAGTCACTTTTGAAAACGTAGACTGGAGTCTCTAGAAAATCACATCAGAAAATGCAAAGGTAGCTAATTATTATCTCCCTGGAAAGAGTTCACTGCAAAGCAGATCTCTACTACTCTGTGATAATGAGCACAAAAAAAATTGGAAGATCAGCTATGACAGCCACACACTGCTAAGAATCTTCTACCAAGATGTTATGCTTGTTGAATTTCTGTATTTTTCCACATACTGCTTTAGGGACTACCTCTGTGCTTTAGTTGCTGAACAGCTGTAGCTGAATCCTGAAAAGATTTTAACATTCCTGTGCAGCGGTTTTCTGCTGAGTTTAATTACACTGATTATGACCATTTTCAGGTACCAGTACTTACACGGTACAGAATGATGCACATAGAAAACAGCAGGACAATTGACAAAATAAGGTTGTTGATGACTTTGATAAGCCTAGTTGTCTCTTCTATTCTGCTTCAGTCATTAAAGGAACAAATTCCTACAGTAGCGTGATTGTTTCTGATGAGAAAGAGTCGTACTGTCTGAAGTTCAAACCACTAGATAGATAGATAGATGGATAGATAAAATCACAGGGTACTAAAAAATATTCCAGTCCTGGTCCTTGGAATTCCCTCTCCTCTTCAGATTAAATATGTCTTCATTAATGTTGTGTAAGATGAGAGATAATTGTCAAATGGGAAAAGATCCATAAGAATATATACATCTATGTTTATAGAGGTTTATAATTTCATACATCAGCCAAAGGTTTCAACATTACATGATTTTGCAAAATGACAGGAACTTTAAAATTGAAACTATAAAAAGACATATTCCCACCCGTCTTCTGATGGACTGGAGAAGAAATACATGTTTATCAATGTTGACAGCAATTATCCAGAAAAAAAAGTTATAACCTTTATTATGTCAATCTGCTTAAACTTAAAATATACAGTTTCTGAGGTGCTGTCAAGTACAGTTAGCTAATAAGAACTCTGCTGGAATGCAGTGACAGCGTCCTGACAAGCTCCAAGTCTGTGCAAGATCAAGGCGACTTAGAACCTTGTACCAATTATCTGTTGGATATATAACAGTCTCCTACAACTGTCATGTTTGCAGACAGAGAAGTGAGAATGAGGAGAGATACCTTAATGAGACATATGGTACCATGGTCTTTGGTGCTCTGAATTAGGAATGTATCACAGATAGTGCTGAGGACAGAGAATCACTTCTACCTTCATCCTTCACGAGGTGCCATATATTTGATTGGCTGAATAGGCTGTCTCCATGTGTGCTAGCTCAGCCCAGTTACAGAGCTGAGAAGACAGAGTGATGTTACTTGGTACAGAAGAATCTATCACCAAACTGAGTATGAATGCCGACTGGCATGACATGGATCATTCTTTACACAGAAAATAAATAGCAAGAGGAAAAAATGAACCCAATGTGTTGCCTTGCAGTCATCTGGCAGCATGATAGGAAACTGCTGTAAATATTTATGGTTATAGTCTTTGGCACTGAAATCACAGTACGTGCTGCTAGCAATACACAGTTTTTCAGGTCAGCTAGTTGCAGTTATTAATCTGGAAATATTGACAAAAATGATGAAAGAAAAAAAGTGTCAATGAAAAACTTGAAAGTTTGGTATTATCTAATATTCTGAAGTTATAAGTCTTGGTTTTAAAACTTTTTATTAATTTCATTTTTCACCAAAAAAACTGAATTCTTTTAGGGTTGAAATATTAAGCTTCTAGCTATTTCAAAGGAAATACTAAAGTTAAAAGTTATTAAAATATCAAGAAGCTCTTTTGAAAATAAATAGTGTGAGTAATGCTACAGCTAATAATTTGTATTGCCAAAGTTCTTCTGGATTAAACACACAGAAATCCCCAAAGCTATCTGTGTATAGGAATGGCTAGACTAAGCTTTTGAATAGCTCATTTAAGACAATAAAATTGAAATAAAGAGAAAGAAAAAGAGTTCAGGATATCACTCCTGTCCCTCAACTCCCAAAATCAAACTAACTAGAAAATGAAATGCTTTCTAATTACAAACAGAAGTTCAAGGAGGAAAATGGTCTCCTTTATCTAAGAATTAATCCCCATCCCCTTCTTCTCAGTTTCTTAATTGCAATCAACTGCTGACATTTAAAAATAGCATGAAACAATCCCAGTCCAGAAAAATAAGCTGATTAAAAATTATCACTCAAATCAAAACACAATTCTTTAAGAAACTTACAACCTAAGAATGTTCCTTATATTCTTTTCCCCATTTGTTATTTCTCCTACCTTGTTTTCTCTAGGAGAGAAAATATTTCTTGATTAAAATATAAAAATAGACATTAGAGATACAGGGGGAAAATACATTTTCCCTTTCAGAGCCCACTAACAAAAAAATTGGTATTACAAATTGTAATTTGGTAATAGCAATATAAATATGAATTTAACGTGGAATTTTCTTGAGCAACCTGAATTATAAATTGCCCAGGCACAAATACTTTTTCACTATTCTATTTCTAGAATTATCTAAGGGGTTATAAAATTTATTCTAAAGTGCTGAAAATGTTAAGGGAATTTTTTTTTCGCGTGCCAGGTACAATAACTGGGGAAGACTAAGAATTTTGAATGAGTTCAACCTGACAGAGA
>NW_020956361.1:169611-172400 GCF_003031625.1 Empidonax traillii | reverse complement strand
AAATTGGTATTACAAATTGTAATTTGGTAATAGCAATATAAATATGAATTTAACGTGGAATTTTCTTGAGCAACCTGAATTATAAATTGCCCAGGCACAAATACTTTTTCACTATTCTATTTCTAGAATTATCTAAGGGGTTATAAAATTTATTCTAAAGTGCTGAAAATGTTAAGGGAATTTTTTTTTTGCTTGCCAGGTACAATAACTGGGGAAGACTAAGAATTTTGAATGAGTTCAACCTGACAGAGAAAATTGCCTTAATGGTGGTTTACAGTATTAATGAAACCAATCCCTGTTGAAAATTCTCCTTTTTTTCATTTTTTTATCAAATCCATTCTTGGAAAGTTTCCTAAACTGTCTTCTTTAAGCCTGGATATTGAATGGAACTATTTTCACTAAGAAGATAAGAAGGAGGTTTAACACACTGTAATATTGTGTTACAAGTGCTAACTTAAAACAAGAACATTGTATTTCTTCTTGACAATAGACAGAGAAGATAAACCATCCTGCTAGAGAAAGCCTATCCTTCACCTTCTCTCTCAGATCTGGTAGTACAAAAGAGCAAGCATCTGAAAGCATAACACTAAAATTCTGTCTTAACTCTGTGGGAGAATTTGATGCAAACACTACAGAGGTTGAGCAGTGAGGCTAATGAGTATAAAAGCTTGAGTTTGTTTGGCTTTTACCTTTTTTATGAAAAATATTGGGACAGAGATCCTGAGTAGACAAAAATCAGCTGATTAACAAAATCATCTTATTAACTAAATTTGATAAATCATACTGTGTCAAAAGTTTAGATTCTCAACTTTCATGCTTTTTCCTCTTCAGTATAAGTTGTAATGTTCAGTCGCAGTCTTCATCAATCATAATCAAGCTTATTACCAGACTGAGATCTCAGAATGGATCTGGTTACTGTAATGGCATTTTACAGAAGAAAATTCCAAAACAATATCCCCCAGAATCCATCACCCAAAAAGCCCCCATGCAAAGAAACTAACTAAAAATGAGTATTACTGTGAGGCACAGAACTTGAAGGCCAGAAAGTTACACTCTTGCCTTTAGGAGTAGGTTAAACTCTGCACTCTTTGGCAAGGAGCTCCAGATGTTAATTACATGAAGAATAGCTTCCTTCTCTTTCTTTTGAACCAGCACCCTAAGCTTATTTTCCTATCCCTTAGTTCTTGTACTTATCAGGACTGTGAACATTCTTGTACTTAATAAGCCCGCGAACCATTATCAATTATTTGCATTCTTTATAGCACTTGGGATTTTATAGATAAAGTCCAACGGGTGCAAATATAATACTTACTTCACATGATTAGAACAGTTTGGGTGCCAACCTGTAGAATGATGGGTCTTGATGTCAAACGCATCATGATAATGCAGAAATGTAGAGAAAAACTGTGTGCAACAGAAACTAGTTGGCAAAACTAGTTGGTCTACCTGGTCTAAATAAATTAGCAGTTCTTAAATAATAGTTTTATAAATAACTATTAATCTGATATTACAGTGAAATGTCACAAGTCATACCCTGTTGAGAGCAAGGAGTATTTGCTGTTGCTTTCAGTGTCTTGTTTCATAATGGATTTTCAAATTTATTTCTAATGATAAAAATGTGCTACAGAGATGATGATGTGCCAAACTAGCAGTACAAGTGCCTTTGTTGGCACATTGTTCAGGAAAAAAATTCACACCAGTTTGATTTGTATTTATTAGTGGCTCTACATGTCCATTGTGGCCACAGAATCTTAATTTGTGCTACTATACTTTTTGCAGTCTTCTGGTGAAGTCTGTGACCAGAGTGAACATTTCCGGTTTTACAACATCGTGGTGAGTATAACTTAAAGGATATTTTTACAGGTTTCAGAGTTGTATTAAACATTTTTGTGTTGCCTCACTAATAAATAGTAGGAAATAAGATTCTAATGAATTTTTGAAGATTATTGGAAAGAAATGTGGACTTTAGACCTAACCCAATAATTTTACAAGGCAATAGAATGTATTAATGTAAATGTTACTCCAGTAAACATATCTGGCATTGACCACATTATGCCTAACAGATCAATATTTTTCAGCTAGTTAATTATCTGGGTGACTGCATTTGCCAATTCAAACATAAATAAATGTCTTACATGATCAAATACTTTACAGAGATTAAGAGAATTCTTTAAAAAAAAAAATGTAGTCTTAAGAACTCACAATATTTCCTAGACCACTGATGACTTGATATTTTTCTGTGTAAACTGATTTAATTTTTAAAGAATTTCTATTTCAGAAGTGACATGAAGGAGCAGTTAGCTGTGTCACAAGGCAATCACTCAAAATGATGTTTTGTCTGGGCTTATTTACAAATTCTCTTGAAGAGAATTTAAACACACCAAAAAAATATACAAGCTGGATAAACGTAAAATTCAGGGCTGTCTCTGCAGGTGATGTCATTCTAAAGAAATGATAAATTAACCAACAAAATAGGAAAAAAAAAAATAGAGGACCAGATCTGTTTTTTCAGCAATGCAAAGAAATTTTAGCAAAACACTTGCTATTGTCTCCAGCTAAGTAAAGCAAATTACATTTCTCTAGAAATGAAGGAAACTTGCTGTCGTGGTTTTGCTCTGGGTCAATTTTGCCTTCCACCCCCCACATAATTACTACTAGTTGAGAGAAGGTATTTGCAGACAAAAGAGAGACAGGACTTGGGGGAACAGTATAAATATTTATTACTAGTAAAATAAAAACTACTAATACTACTAATAAGTTAAAAACTAAAGAATTATATCTATAACAAT
>NW_020956361.1:165721-169590 GCF_003031625.1 Empidonax traillii | reverse complement strand
AAATTGGTATTACAAATTGTAATTTGGTAATAGCAATATAAATATGAATTTAACGTGGAATTTTCTTGAGCAACCTGAATTATAAATTGCCCAGGCACAAATACTTTTTCACTATTCTATTTCTAGAATTATCTAAGGGGTTATAAAATTTATTCTAAAGTGCTGAAAATGTTAAGGGAATTTTTTTTTCGCGTGCCAGGTACAATAACTGGGGAAGACTAAGAATTTTGAATGAGTTCAACCTGACAGAGAAAATTGCCTTAATGGTGGTTTACAGTTTTAATGAAACCAATCCCTGTTGAAAATTCTCCTTTTTTTCATTTTTTCCTCAAATCCATTCTTGGAAAGTTTCCTAAACTGTCTTCTTTAAGCCTGGATATTGAATGGAATTATTTTCACTAAGAAGGAAGTTGAACACACTGTAATATTGTGTTACAAGTGCTAACTTAAAACAAGAACATTGTATTTCTTCTTGACAATAGACAGAGAAGATAAACCATCCTGCTAGAGAAGGCCCATCCTTCAACTTCTCTCTCAGATCTGGTAGTACAAAAGAGCAAGCATCTGAAAGCATAACACTAAAATTCTGTCTTAACTCTGTGGGAGAATTTGATGCAAACACTACAGAGGCTGAGCAGTGAGGCTAATGAGTATGAAAGCTTGAGTTTGTTTGGCTTTTACATTTTTTATGAAAAATATTGGGACAGAGATCCTGAGTAGACAAAAATCAGCTGATTAACAAAATCAGCTTATTAACTAAATTTGATAAATCATACTATGTCAAAAGTTTAGATTCTCAACTTTCATGCTTTTTCCTCTTCAGTATAAGTTGTAATGTTCAGTCGCAGTCTTCATCAATCATAATCAAGCTTATTACCAGACTGAGATCTCAGAATGGATCTGGTTACTGTAATGGCATTTTACAGAAGAAAATTCCAAAACAATATCCCCCAGAACTCATCACCCAAAGTGGTGAGAACTCATCACTCTTTCCATGGAAAGAAACTAACTAAAAATGAGTATTACTGTGATGCACAGAACTTGAAGGCCAGAAAGTTACACTCTTGCCTTTAGAAGTAGGTTAAACTCTGCACTCTTTGGCAAGGAGCTCCAGATGTTATTTACATGAAGAATAGCTTCCTTCTCTTTCTTTTGAACCAGCACCCTAAGCTTATTTTCCTATCCCTTAGTTCTTGTACTTATCAGGACTGTGAACATTCTTGTACTTAATAAGCCCATGAACCATTATCAATTATTTGCATTCTTTATAGCACTTGGGATTTTATAGATATAGTCCAACGGGTGCAAATATAATACTTACTTCACATGATTAGAACAGTTTGGGTGCCAACCTGTAGAATGATGGGTCTTGATGTCAAACGCATCATGAAATGCAGAAATGTAGAGAAAAGCTGTGTGCAACAGAAACCAATTGGCAAAACTAGTTGATCTACCTGGTCTAAATAAATTAGCAGTTCTTAAATAATAGTTTTATAAATAACTATTAATCTGATATTACAATGAAATGTCACAAGTCATACCCTGTTGAGAGCAAAGGAGTATTTGCTGTTGCTTTCAGTGTCTTGTTTCATAATGGATTTTCAAATTTATTTCTAATGATAAAAATGTGCTACAGAGATGATGATGTGCCAAACTAGCAGTACAAGTGCCTTTGTTGGCACATTGTTCAGGAAAAAAATTCACACCAGTGTTTGATTTGTATTTATTAGTGGCTCTACATGTCCATTGTGGCCACAGAATCTTAATTTGTGCTACTATACTTTTTGCGGTCTTCTGGTGAAGTCTGTGACCAGAGTGAACATTTCCGGTTTTACAACATCATGGTGAGTATAACTTAAAGGATATTTTTACAGGTTTCAGAGTTGTATTAAACGTTTTTGTGTTGCCTCACTAATAAATAGTAGGAAATAAGATTCTAATGAATTTCTGAAGATTATTGGAAAGAAATGTGGACTTTAGACCTAACCCAATAATTTTACAAGGCAATAGAATGTATTAATGTAAATGTTACTCTAGTAAACATATCTGGCATTGACCACATTATGCCTAACAGATCAATATTTTTCAGCTAGTTAATTATCTGGGTGACTGCATTTGCCAATTCAAACATAAATAAATGTCTTACATGATCAAATACTTTACAGAGATTAAGAGAATTCTTAAAAAAATAAAATGTAGTCTTAAGAAGTCACAATATTTCCTAGACCACTGATGACTTGACATTTTTCTGTGTAAACTGATTTAATTTTTAAAGAATTTCTATTTCAGAAGTGACATGAAGGAGCAGTTAGCTGTGTCACAAGGCAATCACTCAAAATGATGTTTTGTCTGGGCTTATTTACAAATTCTCTTGAAAAGAATTTAAACACACCAAAAAATATAGAAGCTGGATAAATGTAAAATTCAGGGCTGTCTCTGCAGGTGATGTCATTCTAAAGAAATGATAAATTAACCAACAAAATAGGAAAAAAAAAAAAAATAGAGGACCAGATCTGTTTTTTCAGCAATGCAAAGAAATTTTAGCAAAACACTTGCTATTGTCTCCAGCTAAGTAAAGCAAATTACATATCTCTAGAAATGAAGGAAACTTGCTTTAGGGATATTTTATAACAGCTTCTATGAGAAAATAATCCCAAACTCTGGATTTTTCTAAATTTTTTGGTGTTTAAACAGAGAAGAAGACTATTGAGACTGCCTTCACTGTAATGCTGTAAAAAGAAAGACTGTCCTGGCATTCAGAAGTAAGTGGTTTCCATCCTAGACTAATTAAGTTTTTGCAGGAATCCATTTCACATTCAAATCTTACAGCAAAGCCTACCAAGGTAGTCCATTGTTAACAGAAGCACATAATGCACAGGATCAATTTTTAAGCTCCTTTCAGAAAATGAAAATCAACAAATCTCACCAGGAGATGTTATATTTATGCAAAATTACAAAGACTAGAGAAATTCCCCTGATGCTGATATATCTGCAAAACCAAAATGATACTTTGTACTTCAGGCATTCCTTTCTTCCATGTGCTGAACTTGGTAGAAATACCAGGCACAAGGTGCACATAGAAAAGAGTGACATTTCCAGGTTTGTGAATCTCTACACTATGTCTTGCAGAAGAACGGCAAGACCACTGCTGCTGTGTAACCATTACACCATAGCTCTTGTTCCATTAGAAATACTTACAGTTTGATGCAGTGTGCTATTTGTTAAATCATGATGGTAGGAGTTATTTTTTTTTATGTTTACTGTATCTGAGATCTTGATCAGAGTCCTCCACTTACTTTGCAGTCTGTTTTAAAAGGGCAAAGATTGGAAATTGTTCAGAGGAGAGTTACTAGAACAATCTGTAGTCTTCTCTGGGAAACATATTAACATCTGAGAACAGTCAGCTAATAGATTTATCAGAGAATGTGGTTGCAAATTAAACTATAATAAGAACCAATGCCTAGAAGATGAACCACTGTACATTGAGGGCAAAAAACATTTAAAGAGTGTTTCAAAGAGACTGAATACTTTTTCTAAAGGCAATGCCTCTTCTGACTACACAAAGACATTAAAAAATAGCCTTTTGTACAGTATTTAAAACCGAGATGAAAAGCCTAAGCTGAAAATATTTGCTAGACTTACGTCTTATAACAGAGCAAACTTCAAACTGGTATGGAGGAAAAAAAAATCTTACTCTTGTATTGAAAGACTTTAATAATCTTCCTAACATGCAGCAAAACTGGACCTAGGAGGAAAGCAGAGTAATTTTAACATCCTTACCCCTTTTAGAATTAGAAAACACAGAGTTCTATGTAAGACTGAAGAGTTTTACTGGGGTGTTTTGTACCAAACATCACTTTTGAAATCTC